>NC_142955.1:10062000-10087000 GCF_046866305.1 Octopus bimaculoides
ACTAAAATGTTGAAGTTGATATTTAAAAGGAGACAGTGAAAGAGAGAGAGAGAGAGAGAGAGATAGAGAGAGAGAAAGAGAGAGAGAGAGAGAAAGATAGATAGAGAGAGAGAGAGAGAGAGAGAAAGATAGAGAGAGAGATGTAAGTAAAAGAAGAGAAGGACATATGAAGGATACAAAATAGGAAAGGTAGGGTTGTCATCATCATCATTATTATTACTATTATTATTATTATTATTATTATTATTATTATTATTACATTAGTATTGTTGTTGTTATTATTTTTTAAATTTTATTTATTATTATTATTATTATTATTATTATTATTTGGGTGGTGAGCTGGTAGAATTGTGAGCACGATGGGCAAAATGCTTGCCAGTATTTTGTTTGCCGCTACGTTCTGAGTTCAAATTCCACCAAGGTCGACTTTGCCTTTCATCCTTTTGGGGTCGATTCAATAAGTACCAGTTATGCACTGGGGTCAATGTAATTTACTAGTCCCCTCACCCCAAATTTCAGGCCTTGTGCCTTTAGTAAGAAATTATTATTATTATTATTATTATTATTATTATTATTTATCACTACTACTACTACTACTACTACTACTACTACTACTACTACTACTACTACAAAGAGCTGGCAGAACTGTCAGGATGCAAAGCAAAATGTTGAGCAGCATTTTGTTCATCTTTACATTCTGAATTCAAATTCCACCAAGGTTGACTTAGCCTTTCATCCTTTTGGGATCGATAAATTAAGTACTAGTTGAGTACTGGGGTCAGTGTAATAGACTGGCCCCTTCCTTGAACTTGCTGGCCTTCTGCCAAAATTTGAAATCATTTTCATTGCATTAAAAAAAAATAAAAGAAATCATTATTATTATTATTATTATTATTATTATTAATTAATTAATTAATTAATTAATGTGATGAACAAGCAGAATCGTTACAAAATGCTTTGTATCATTTCTTACAAGTTTACATTTTGAGTTCAAAGTCTGCCAAGGTGGACTTTGCCTCTCGTCCTTTTGGGATTGATAAAATAAGAACCAGTTAGGGGCTGGGGTCAATGCAATCAACTAGTCCCCACACCTAAAATTTTAGGATTATTATTATTATTATTATTATTATCTTCAAAATATCACCAAAAAAAAAAAAGATTGGGTCATGGCTGTAAGGTTAAGGAATTCACTTCAAAACCTTGTGGTCTCGGGTTCAGTCCCACTTTGCAGCACCTTAAAGAAGTAATTTCTTTTAATCTTCCCGGTTGACCCAAGCCTTGTGAGTGGGTTTCGTACATGGAACTGATAAATCCTATGGTATATATATATATATGTGTGTGTGTATATTCATGTGTGCAAAGCTACAGTTGTACTTGTATGTTTATGCGTGTGTGTGTGTGTCTGTCTGTCTGTGTGCATATGTCAGCTCATGTCTCCTTGTCTTGTCATCTGCTGCTAATTATAAATAAATGTCACGTCACACAGTGTCGTTTGTTTGCAGTGTTCCACCAGAAAACATATCCAACCATTGTGCTGTTCATGTTTGAAGAACTTGGTGAAATATTCTCTTGCTTGAAACCAGGTGAGGATTGGTGACCCTCATCGAGTGTAGTCATACACTTGACTGAGTGGGACTCACAAGAACCTGGCAAGAAACAAAACAAAATTATGAGAGGGAAAATACAGAAGAGAAAATACATCATCTGATGTATTATAAAGGTTTTGACATCCATTTTCCCAAACTGGCATGGGTAGGACAGTTGAAGAGGAAGCAGTGAGCCAGAGGACATTGGTGAGCTCCAATGAAAGATTTGGCAAGATTTCTACAGCTGGATAATCTTCCTAACACCAAATGCACACACACACGTGTGTGTGTGTGTGTTTATGCGTGCATGAGAATATATGAATGTATAAACATGGGTTTACTTATGTTTGATTGTACATCTGATTTTGCATGCTAGCATGGGTTAGATGAATATATTATTGCAGCATTGTTTTAGAGACAGACAGCCTTCCTATTGCTCACCCAAAACCATTTTGCAAGAACAAAAGTTCTTATTTCCCATGTCTTCCAAGGAGGGGGTGATTGGTTGACAGATGTGTCTGCTTGGAGCAACTTAAAACAGATTGCAAACATAAACAAATGTACAGACACCTACACACACACACTCAGCTCGAGTTCACTGCTTCCTGTAGCAGAAACAGCTGGAAGCTAATGGAAGTGATTACATAACTCATCTTCTTTTGTTGTTCATTAATTCATATCTATAAACATACATATATACATACACAGACACAAACATTTATACACGAGTATGTGAAGGTATATTCATATAATTACACGTGTGTCTATGTATATGTATGTGTATATGTATATGTGTGTGTGTGTGTGTATATATATATATATATATATATATATTTGTATTTAGCAGAAGTAACAGAGTGACCCAAGATCCAAAAGTTTCGTTTATTAGCATTTATCAAACTGGTTCCTTGGAGGTATATTCCCAGACCACCAAAGAACTAGTTTGATGAGTGTCAACTCTCAGACCTTGAGTCCCTACTGTCATGCCCCTATTACCCCTACCCCTATCTTTCATCTCTCAAGCTCTCTCTCTCTTCTTCTTTTTACTCTGCTATCTTATTGCTGTCACAAAGAATGGCAGTAAATCTCTTCTCTTCACCATTCTTCCAATGAAACTAGGGATGTTACTGGACCTCCCTGAGTCTCTCCCCAACACTCAACCCCTCCTTTCCATATATTTATTACCCTCATCCCAAGGTATATGTGAAACCCAGAGATTGAGGGGAACCTTTAGTTCTGTCAAGGACATGGCAATCGTCTCTAGTGACGGTGCCATAAGATGCACCCAGTGCACATTGTGCAGGGTTGGTGTAAGGAAGAGCATCCAGCTGTAGAAAGAAAACCAGAAAATGTAACTTCAGGCAAGACATTCTTTGAACCATCCAACCCATTCCAGCATGGAAAGTGGGGGTAAAATGATGATGATCATACATACATACGGACATATAAATATACATATGTATATAAATATACATATGTGCATTTTGTGTATATATTATACATATTTTTTCATATATATGTATGTGTATATAAATACATATACAATTAGATTAAAGTCTATTATTATTATTATTATGAAGAGTTTTTGTAGGTTTTTCTTCCCCAAAATAAACCAAGTAGAATGGCACAAGTGAAACATAAACATTAATTCCAATTTAATTTTACAGTTGAAATATTTGCAATTATCTGGTTTTCTCTTTATAAACTTTGTTGTCAACAACAACAACAACAATAACAACAACATAGCCTTATCCAGCTTTTTCCAAAAATATGTTCTTGTTTAGTCCATGTATATTCAAAGAGCTGACATCCTGAAGAAGGTCACTTTTACTTTCCATTCCTCCTGGGGTCAATAGAGTAACAGTCATTATTTTATAGACCAAAGAGGAGGTGGAGGATCATTCTGATGATGATGAGTCACCAGAATGTCATTAATCACCCCACCAATATTTCCTAATCCACCTCATTAAACCCCCAATACTTCATAATAAACTACACCAAGTTATATCTCCTCACCTAACACAAAACAAAACACACTTCCCCTGCCAAACCCCTTTTTCATACAAACACATCTTTCTCATTGCTACCCAAACACTGTCCCTTATATTAAATATAATTTAGATGAACCTACCTTTCGTTAATTAAGCTTATTCATTAACCAATCTTTATTATCTCAATCAGGAACAAATAATAACGATCCTCTCAACATGCTGTGTATCAGTGTGATTATATGAAAGCCCATCTTTTGATAAGCTTTCCAAGTTTAATCAATGTTGTCTATGATAATTGTGTGGATTATATTGGAATGTTGAGAGATTTACAGCATTTGTCAGGTTAAGAACAGTTTCATCTCCAGCTTTATTGATATCTCTTAATCCAGGTAAATATGATAGAAACCAAGCCAACCATGACGGTCCCATCATTTCCAGTACATATAATCATTAGTAATACTTATATTCCATCTTCAGTCTGTCTTGTATCTGACAAATGTCTATGTAACATAGACATGTCTATGTTTTGCTAATTGCTCCATGTTAACTAAGTTTGAACATGATTGCTGTGTGTTGGAACATAATATAGCATGTATACCAATTAAAGTTAATTTTCTCTACAGCTTAAAGTGTCTCGTTACTGAGTACTTTTGGAGCAGGGGAATCTCTTTGACTAATTATCGTTAAATAAATCTAAACCACACATAACTATTAATTTGTGATGTTGAATAAAAATATCATTTCCAGTGAATATAATATTGCTAATATTTAGACTCCATGTAATTAATGAAACTTATTAATACATCTCAAAGTAGATTGTAATAAGGTGTTTAATTCTAATCATTATTATTCCAACAGAAAGTTGTTTCAATATTAATTAGACAAGATTAATTTGCTGACAGAAATACACAAATGTTTTGTTTTTGTGTTCCAAATAATGAAGTAAACATCATCTCCCTCAAACTTTAATATTTTCACAAAGCTAAATGTTTTCCTTATATTTCATGACAGATTCACTATGGAAGACCAAACAAAACCTACCCCACCGAAAAGGGCTTTAGGGGACTCAACAACAAAAAGGTGTAAATATGAGAGAGATGACAGTTCAAGGAGAGAAATGTCAGAGAAACGAGCTTCATCTTAGTCAACAACAAAACAAAAAAAACATAAAGGAGACTACGAAATGAGGGAAATAATGGGAAAACGAAATATTTTGGACAAACACATATTTTACACAAGATTCAATGCATATGAAGACAAAATTAATTTGTTGAAAAATTCTCGGGAAGAAATATGTACTTTTTAAAAATATGTAGGAATGGATGAAAATACTTTTCTAAAAGATTTTAAACAAAGAATAGAAATTTTGACGAAAGACATTAAAAAAACCGATTACAATCAAGAATTTATTATATTTGGAAAACTAGAATTGTTCCTGGAACACTATTTACAGAGAAATATTCTACAAGACAAACACAAAACCATTGATCCACCAAAGATAACCACAAAATATCGTCCTCTTTGCCCAGTTGTGACCAGAGAAGCAAAGATTGTGGAATCTGGTGAAGAATTTGACAAACTCACAATATCCAATATTATAGTAACACAGGAGGGAGTGATAACCTATTCCCACCATTGTATGACAGTATGTTGTGTGACAAGAGACGGTGACAGAAATGATGTCCATTGTCCATCTTCTGTCACCAGTTTCACCAGAATTGGCCAAGACATGGTTCTAGCAACCCTCCCCTTCCAAGAAATGATTCTCATTATCAGCCCCACAACTTTCAAGATTAAAAAGATACAGTTGGGGTTATATATGGTGAGTTATTTGGAAGATTCTACACTTATAGGTGTAGAAATGTTTGGTAAGACTGTTTACCAAATTGATTGGGAGGAGAATATAATTAAACACCAATTCATTACCAAAGAAGCACCTACAGATATTGCTGTAGGGATCCACAATATACTTTTAATTACATTTTCCAGTATTAACAGAGTAATCTGTTATAAAGTGGATGGCCAACAGTTATGGGAGGTAGAGACCCATTCTCTGCACCTCCCAAGTAAAATCTCTCTCTACCAAAGCTATTTCTATGTGCTCCAGGGACAAATTATTTACAGGATTTCGGCTAAAGGTGGTGTGACAAAGAGGGACATTGGCAGGAAATGCCGTTCTATTTCTGTTGCTAAAGATACCATTTTGGTAACAGATTATTTTGGCAAACCACATGCCATTGAAACAAATAAAGACTTTTGGCCCAAACTGTCATACAACCACCAGCTACCTACCCCCAGTTTGAAAGACTATATTGATATTGAGGATTGCTACAACATCACAAATATTCTACCTATGTCTACATCTTCTATATTAATAATTTACAGGAATAACAAAGCTTTTTTATTCACTGAAACTGGGGAAATAATTAGCCAAAATAATTTAGTTTTCCTTGAGCTTCCTTCTTTCTATTGTAGAATAAACGCAAACAGATTCCTGGTATTTTATCGTGAAATGAAAAGATTTCAGTATATCACCTGTCCTGAACTAAGAAAAGGCCCTTTAATAAAGGTCCAAACTGACTACATGGAAATATGTCATATTTTATCAAATAAGTGTTTAGCTGTGACCACCACTGAAAACAAAAACGAGGTCCATATCCTATTGATCAATGAAGATAAAGTTGACATAACAGAAAGAATTTCTCTGGGACATTCTAATGTCACCATTGCTGCAACTCCAATTAATTTTGTAGTCGTAGATGGAAGCAAAAATAAAATAGTATTTTATTTGACATGTCGTGAAGAACTTTTTCAAAAATACCTTCCATTCTATGGCTACCCTCATCACATCTACTCTGATAATGTTTATTTTTATGTCCTCTTCAAGAGACACTCTATTCTGATATGTTATGATATATATGGAGAAATGAAATGGCAGTGGCAACTGCCTTTCCCTCTTCACCCTCACATTGCTGTTTTCCAAGGAACTGTTTATCTACCGGACACTCAACTCAACAGGGTCCTTCTTTACAAGTATCAGGACCGGTCGTCTGGCTGTTGTTTACACCTGAAAAATCCTTATATCAGAAATCTAAATCTACGACTCAAAAAAAAGGAGAATGACAAAAAACTTGTCATTGGCGAAATATGTAATCTTGAGAATGGACAGTTGGTGGTGTCCGACATCAACCATGATTGCTTGTTATACATTTCTAATGAAGGAGACATTGTGTCGAGATTATCTCTGCCGTCTACAGCTACGGATATATGTCGATGGGATTTTAATCAAATAGGTGTCACATTACCCCTACAGAAACAATTAAGGGTCATTGGAAACCTATCAAAGACAGTGAGAAGTGTATCATTAAGGCAGCCTTATGTACGGGTGTGTAAGATGGGTGTAGGTGAAATTGTTTGTTATTGTGAATTTAGATATTTTAGCCATCAATTATGATAATCAAGTTGAAACAATTAAGACAATTAATATCCCCTTTTTGTGAAATCATTATCGATAGACAAGGAAACAGAAAAGCTATTAATTGTTACTAGGGGAAAAGCATTTCAGTACAACTTTACAATAGATGGTGGTGGTCATGGCAGTGCACGCCGTCAGAGTAGTGGCAGTGATGGTAGTAAAGGTGGTGGTAGTACTAAGAGGATACTCAGTGTTTTAAAGTCTAAAATAGAAGCTTTCAAGCACATTAGTAGTGGTGGTCATGGCCGTCGTCGTCATCATCCTTGTAGTATTAAGATGGTCCCCAGTGTTTTAATGTCCCAAGTGAAACGTCCCCTCAATCTCTATGGTGGATCTATTGACCAAATGTTTGTGTATCTTGTAGACAGCAGCCGTATGTTTGCTATAAACGATCATAGTTTGTTGGTTAATGATCTCGTTACAAATAATCAACTTAATTATTATATCGACCTGGTAGATGTATTTTCCAGAAACATTTCTGTCAGTGAAATGTTGTCTTGTACTTTATATCTACAAGACCTGACAGTTTCTGATAAAGCCAGACATATTCCACTCCCTCAAAATTTGGGAGACAAAGAACGAGTGAGGATTGAACGTCTGGTTATAACTGAAAATAATCTGATTGCAGGATGGGACGAGGGGAATGGAAACATTGATATTCACATTGGATGGTCAACTTTTGGATTCAATCAAAGTGAATGCTTATGACAATATTAAAATGTGTCGATGGCACTCAAACACACTGGTCATTACGAGTTGGGATGATGAAGATGATAATAAATACCAACTGCTGACATTAAAAGTGGAATTTCCATTGTCGTTGGTAATTTACCAGACGACAAATAAATATGAACGTGTGGCTTCTTTATCAAACAATCAAATGGTTTTTAGTAAAATGAGAGATGGAAGTCATTTGTATTTTGTGGATATGGATGAAATACATTCGAGTGTGAAGGAAATAAAACAAATAGACATACCTGAACCATTAATATGGAGAGAAGAAGATGGAAATGATGATGATGACATCCAGGATATTAAAGTTACTGCTGAAGATGTCATCATTGTCATCAACATAAGATTAATCATTTTCTTCAACAGTGATGGTCAATATTTACATTCAGTCAGACATTACATGGAGTTTTATAGAGATGACAGGATGACAATTGATGACAGTTTTTTGTACATTCAGGGTGGGTGGGAGAAACATTTTGGTTCATCTCGATATAGAAACATTTTGTGTTTGACCCAGGATGGGGAATACAAGAGAATATTTTTAAATAAAGGAATTTATAAAGATGCAGTAGGTTTCTTCAGTATAGACTGTAAAGGACCAAGGTTTGTTGGAAGCCCCAAGAGGGGAAGGAATGAATTGTATGTTGAAGGGTTGTTTATGGTGAATCGAGAAAGCTTCCCTGTTGCTCGTTTACAAACAGACGAATTTCCTGTTCAAGTAAAAGATTTTGATATTTCTGATGAAGGAAAGACAGTTGTGTGTGAAAAAGCCAATAATGGAAATGTTAAAATATTTGATGAAGACGGGGAGCTGCTATGTCACAGAAATGTGGCAAGTTTAGTTGGTGGTGTGTGTTTTACACAAGGAAAACACATAATGGCCACGGTTCCTAAAAGAAAAGAAATATTTCAACTGAATGGAGAAGATTTGAAGAAATCTAAAGTTTGGTCAAGTCTCATCCCTTATGGTGTAATATGGAGAAAAGTGGGAGGTATTTACTGGTGTCAACATATTGAATTGATTGAATGTCATTGCATAAAGATTGATGGGGACCAAGTGAACATTCTGGAATCTGTGTCTTTATCAAATCTTGATTCTGGTCTTTGTTTCCCTTCCATTACATCTGAGGAAATATTCGGTAATGAATTAATTAATAAATTGAAATACAGAGGAGGAGATGGGGATGGAGGAAGAAGAGGTGAATTAGGTGAAATAATTAGTAAAGGTAGATTAAAGGTGAGATGTGGTAGTTACATAGCGGAGATCAATAATTCAGGAATTGATGAAATATCAGTGAGGAGACTTCCACATAGAACAGCAATGGTCCCTTTTACCATTCCTGCATTCGAGGAACCTGTTTGTTATGATTATTGGGACATTAGGGACCGGAACAGTAAACTAATTAAGTTAGATGAGAATGTGAGTGTGTTGATGTTTCGAGAAAGTCTCACATTAATCAGAACAACAACAACAACAACAGTGGACATACTTCAACAGGAACAAGAAGAAGAACGACCACTGGACATTTGTCGGTGGACAGATGAATGTTTCATTGTCGCCTTTGGGAAGGAAATGAGGGTCTTCAACAGGGATCTCTGTCGTTTAAAAACCATCAGAACTGAGAAATACTACAAAAGGATTTATAAATACAACGACAATCAACTCGTGTGTGGTGGTCATTATATTAGAGACATGACTCCAGAAGAGAGAGACAAGAAATACAAAAGATTATGGGAAAACAACAAGGTTTACTATTGTTGTGATGACCCCAACATCTTTGACCCTTATTATGTGGATGTGGTTGATATGAAAGATGGGGAATGTAAAGATGAAGTGTGTCTTGGGGAGATGGGGAGAGGGGGAAGGTTGGAGGGAGATGAAGGGGTGGATGGTGTGGGAGTCACATCTTTTGGTGATGTTCTTGTTTTGAGGAGGGAGATGAAGAAGTCTGGAAGGTGGGATGGTTGGAGTTTTGTGGAATGATTCAGGGAAATGTCTTTGGTGAGGAGAATAAGAATAGAAGAAAGAATAATGTATTTTGGTCTGGAATATATTGCAAGACCTCATTTAACCATAATTGGTGAATATGTTTATATAACAGATAAAAGAAACAATATTTACGAAATACCTGGACATATTGAAGAGGAAACATCTGAAGATATTATAATCCTGGGATTAGAAGATAATCCAAAATATTTACTCCTCAGGGAAGATGATAATGAAGTCTTTGAAGTTCTTGGTTTGGATGTTTCAGAAAATTCTTTGATAGTTTTTGGAATTATTCCTGGACGTCAATCTTTTGCTTTCTTTCATTTTGACAAATAAATATTTCCAGAAATATTAAACTTCAATCTTCTTCTTCTTCTTCTTCTTCTTCTTCTTCTTCTTCTTCTTCTTCTTCTTCTTCTTCTTCTTCTTCTTCTTCTTCTTGTAAATGGCTTTACCTGGGAATCGAACCTGCATCGCATACATTGCATTCTACACATTCCTCATGTGTGTGTATATATGTGTGTTTATATACAAGTGAGTGTGTATATATGTGTGTGTGTTTATATATGCATGTGTGTGTGTATATGTGTGTTTATATATATATGTGTGTGTGTATATATGTATCTATATATATAAAAATGAGAATGTGTGTCTGTCTGTCTGTCTGTCTGTGTGAATCCCTAAAGCTCGAGAACTACGCAACCAATTTCATTCAAATTTTACACATGCCTTACTTAGGGTTCCAGTTGTGTTTTAGTCAAAAAAAGTTTTAACTTCTTGCAGAGTTCGAGCCCACGGCAACATAATATCTCCTCCACTATTTAAGTATTACGTGTCAAAAGTGAAACAAAAACACTCATGTCAAATACTTTCACTTTAAAAATGAAACTATTCCACTAACTGAAACAATCACATTTCGATACTGTAATGACGGATACTTTCACAGAGAGAGAAAGAGAGAGACAGAGAGAGACACAGAGAGAGATGTATATGTATACATATACATGTATATGTACACCATTTCGATACTGTAATGACAGATACTTTCAGAGAGAGAGAGAAACAGAGAAAGAGATAGAGAGAAAGAGAGAGAGAGAGAGAGATGTATATGTATACATATAGATGTATATGTACACGTATATGTATAGATATAGAGAGAGAGAAAGAGAGAGAGAGAGAAAGAGAGAGAGAGAAAGAGAGAGAGAGAGATGTATATGTATACATATAGATGTATACGTATATGTATATATATATAGATCTATACATACATGTATATGTATACATATGTGTAGATGTATATGTATACATATGTGTAGATGTATATGTATACATATGTGTAGATGTATATATATATATATATAGATGTACATGTAATATGTACACATATATACATGCATACAGATATCTATACATATATACACCCATCACACACACATACACATGCACACAAACACACACATTAGTAATTTGTTTTCTTATCCAAAACTACGTCAAAAGTACTGAATGGATCTTTATGAAATTTGGAAATTATATTCTTTGCATAACGGCCATAACTCCCATGAAAATTCATATATTTTTGATGTTGATGAAATTTTAACCCGAACATAACAGATGAGCATTATTTAGAAAATGATGTCACACGTTATCGAGGCTACCATTCTTTCTGGATGTGCAAAAGGGGATGACGTCTTTATTCCAAGAATTCCTCTTACTCCATCAGGAGCAGACATTCCTTTTACATTCAGAAGACTACAATTCCCCCTTCGTGTGACTTTTGCCATGTCCATAAACAAATATCAGGGTCAAACACTGTCTGTAGCTGGTCTTCTCTTGGAAGAGCCCTGCTTCTCACATGGACAACTGTATGTTGGCTGCTCAAGAGTGGGCAGCAACAAAAAACCTATTTGTATATGCTCCACAAGGGAAAACAAGGAACATAGTTTACAATGAGGTGTTATAATCACAACAGCAAGAAAGTATGTACATGATCACCTTCTTTTACGAAACTTCATTGACTTTCATATATTTATATTGATATACATATATATACGTGTGTTTGGGTGCGTGTGTGTATATACATCTCTCTATATAAAGATGATGCGTAGTCTAGACGGCGTTTGTAGAATTCATTATTCTCTTTAACCCGGGCAACGCCGGGTATTTCTGCTAGTATATATATATATATATATATATAGATCTATATACATACATGTATATGTATACATATGTGTAGATGTATATATATATATAGATAGATGTACATGTAATATGTACATATATACATATATACATGCATACAGATATCTATACACATACACATGCACACAAACACACACATTAGTCATTTGTTTTCTTATCCAAAACTACGTCAAAAGTACTGAACGGATCTTTATGAAATTTGGAAATTATATTCTTTGCATAACGGCCATAACTCCCATGAAAATTCATATATTTTTGATGTTGATGAAATTTTAACCCGAACATAACAGATGAGCATTATTTGTAATTCAACGGTACAACAGTGTAAGACTACCCTTTCAGATATACTTACATTGTGATTTCTGCAATGTGGTGTATAAATTGTCAAGTAAATGAGACGCATCTTTGCCTCCACTGATTCACTTGCAAAGTGTTGAGTAAAATTATTTCGTTGCAGACCTCCGGCCATTTTGTTCTGTTGTTAATTCTGTAGATGACCTCAAACACAAAGTCTTTCCCAACTTTAAACAAAACTACCAAAATCACAATTGGCTATGTGAAAGAGCAATATTAACTCCAAAAAACGTAGCTGTTACAAAAATTAATCAACGCCTGATGCATTCTCTTCCCGGCAATCTTCAAACTTACAAGTCTGTTGATACAGTTCCAGATACAAATGAAGTGGTGAACTATCCTCCTGAATTTCTCAATTCGTTGGAGCCTCCAGGACTACCTCCCCACATATTATCACTTAAAGTTGGAACGCCTGTTATGCTGCTCCGCAATCTGGAACCACCGAGACTTTGCAATGGAACACGACTCGTGATAAAGAAAATGATGTCACATGTTATCGAGGCTACCATTCCTTCTGGATGTGCAAAAGGGGATGACGTCTTTATTCCAAGAATTCCTCTTACTCCATCAGGAGCAGACATTCCTTTTACATTCAGAAGACTACAATTCCCCCTTCGTGTGACTTTTGCCATGTCCATAAACAAATCTCAGGGTCAAACACTGTCTGTAGCTGGTCTTCTCTTGGAAGAGCCCTGCTTCTCACATGGACAACGGTATGTTGGCTGCTCAAGAGTGGGCAGCAAAAAAACCTCTTTGTATATGCTCCACAAGGGAAAACAAGGAACATTGTTTACAACGAGGTGTTATAATCACAACAGCAAGAAAGTATGTACATGATCACCTTCTTTTACGAAACTTCATTGACTTTCATATATTTATATTGATATACATATATATACGTGTGTTTGGGTGCGTGTGTGTATATACATCTCTATATATAAAGATGATGCGTAGTCTAGACGGCGTTTTTAGATTTCATTATTCTCTTTAACCCAGGCAACGCCGGGTATTTCTGCTAGTGTGTTTAAATATACATGTTTGTGTGAGTGTGTATATATGTGTATATATGTATATGTGTGTGTGTGTATATATGCCTGTTTGTGTGTGTATAACCGCCCACCCTTTTTCCTTCAAAATAGGGGTAGTTTATCCTGTTCAGGCTTTATTATTAGCAGTATTCTGCGATTGAGAATTTAAAATCACTTCTTTAACTTTCTAAGACATCTCAAAGCTTCTAAAAGCAACCTTCGTTTGTTTGTTTACGTTCATCGTAATTTGAATTTATATACATACAATATATATACATATATATATATATACACACGTATATATATATATATATATATATATATATGTGTGTGTGTGTGTGTGTGTGTGTGTGTGTGTGTGTGTGTGTGTATGTATAATGTATGTCTGGTCCCAAACCAGTGACTTTCGTATCATTGATTCTCCATTGAAAAGCAGACGACCGAAAGCAACAACGGAAACATCAGCAGCAGCAGACGACAACCGCCACCACCACCACCTCCAGTCAACACCACCATCATCCCATCATCATCCCCATCATCATTAGCACCTCCACCACTACCATCACATCATCATCATCATCATCACCAAAAGCAGCAGCGTTGTGTGTGCGTGTGTGCAGTCTGCATCTGACAGTTTGTAACGTTTAATAAGTTTGTTGTTGTTGTTGTTACGGTCACATTTCAACTGCACACACGCACAAACATTGCCTTTCCTCCTCACAGGGTTGTTGTTGTTGTTGTTGCTGTTGGCGTTCATACAAAATAGAAGTACACTTGGCTCTCTCTCTCTATCTCTTTCACCCTCTCTTTAAAACACATGTCACTTATCTCTCGCTTTCTCTCTTTCTCTCTCTCTCTCTCTCTCTATCTCTTTCACCCTCTCTTTAAAACACATGTCACTTATCTCTCGCTTTCTCTCTCTCTCTCTCTCTCTCTCTATCTATCTTTCTCTCTTTATCTCTTTCACCCTTCCTTCCCCCTCTCTTTAAAACACATGTCACTTATCTCTCGCTTTCTCTCTCTCTCTTTATCTCTTTCACCCTTCCTTCCCCCTCTCTTTAAAACACATGTCACTAATCCCTCGCTTTCTCTCTCTAGGTGTATACTGGGAGACTGAAAGAAGCCCGTCGTATATATGTGAGTCGTCATAATTGATGTTTGCTTGGGGTTTCTTGCTTTTATAACTATCCAGAAGAATAGACATATCATTGAGAACAATAGATTTAGTTGGTGGTCTTGTTATCTTAATTCTAGCTTTTGGTGGAGTAGAAGAGGTTAGAAAGGGTCAAGTGGTGAATATATTATTTCGGCCTAGCTAAAGGCATCTGGAAAATGTAAAACTGCTGTCAGAGAAAAACCTTTGTTCCACCGTGAGATAAGTTCTGTTGCAGTGTTATTTTAAATTTGGCTATGGTGTATCGAATCCACTTCATGCTTGCAAGATCCACTACACTGTGTATGAATGAAACCCTATCAGCATCCATCGAGTCTGTTGGAGATACTATGTATGAGGGAAACTTTATCACTGTTTATTTGGGCCATTGGAAATGCTATATATGAAGGAGACCCCATTACACTTTGTCTGGCCTATTGGAGACACCATATATCAAGGGGTTGCCACTAAGATTTTTCTCGTCTGTAAGGCGGCGAGCAAGCATAATCGTTAGCACGCTGGACAAGATACTTAGCGTCGTTTCGTTCGTCATTACGCCCTGAATTCAAACGCCTTTCATCCTCTCGGGGTCGATAAAATAAGTACCAGTTGAACACTGGGGTCGATGTAATGAACTTATCCCATCTCCGAAATTGCTGTCCCTGTGCCAAAATTTGAAGCCAATATTTATCTGGTCCATCAGAGGTCATCTTATGTACAATTCTTATACGACTATCGACATCACATCCATCTCTTTTAAGGGGCCACATATTTGAATCTCCCCTAGGACTTATGGACTCTTCCTAGTACTTTCATTCAAATTTAAATATACCCACGTATTTCAATATAACTTTATATCACATTCTTTTATATTTTCAATTTTGTATTCTATAAATATATATTTATATCAATACCAGATCCATTCTGCTCTTCATCTTGTTACTGTTGATGTCGCTTTGTCGCAGGTCAACCTTGGTGCAGCTGACCTATGATGAAAGCCATTCCAAATGTGACCACTAGATTTGTAGTCAAACAAGATGTATCAAGATTTCTTTGTTTAATATTTCACCTGTCTTCAAAGCCTATTTATGTATATACACGTATATTTGCATATGTTTAATATTTCACCTGCCTTAAGACAGCGAGCTGGCAGAGTGGTTAGCACGCCGGGTGAAATGCTTACCGGTATTTCGCCTGTCATTCCGTTCTGAGTTCAAATTCCACGAGGTCGTCTTTGCCTTTCATTCTTTCAGGATCGATAAATTAAGTACCAGTTGCGTACTGGGTAGATCTAATCGACTGGCCCTTCCCCCAAAATTTCAGGCCTTATGCCTAGAGTAAAAACGAATATTTCACCTATCTTTTTGTTCTTCAAAGTCTATTCATGATAATATACGTATATTTGCATATGTATGGCGGTGGTGGTCGTAGTGCTGGTGGTGTGTGAGTGTGTAAATAAATATGCATGTAAAACATTGAATCAGTTTATCGAAAATTTTCCTGATCGATAATTTTTATTATGCTTGATTTCACATCATCCTCCATTGTTATTTCAAAACAATGCCAATAGGCGCATTAGTGGCTGTGTGGTAAGTATGGGTGCAGGAGTGGCTGTGTGGTAAGTAGTTTTCTTACCAACCACATGGTTCTGGGTTCAATCCCACTGCGTGGCACCTTGGTCAAGTGTCTTCTACTATAGCCTCGGGCCGACCAAAGCCTTGTGAGTGGATCTGGTAGACGGAAACTGAAAGAAGCCCGTCGTATATATGTATGTGTGTGTGTGTGTGTGTGTGTGTGTGTCTGTGTCTGTGTTTGTCCTCCCAACATCGCTTGACAACCTATGCTGGTGTGTTTACGTCCACGTAACCTAGCAGTTCGACAAATGAGACCGATAGAAAAAGTACTAGGCTTACAAAGAATAAGTCGTGGGGTCGATTTGCTCGACTAAAGGCGGTGCTCCAGCATGGCCGCAGTCAAACGACTGAAACAAGTAAAAAAGTAAAAGAGATAATCATTACATTTAACGGAGTAATCTCAACGCTAAATGTTTAAAGCAGTTTTCTCGCTGTTGATGGTCTGTATCCACTGTAAATATAATAAATACGATGTTTCTGTGTATGATTTTGGTTGATGTGTTTTAAAGAAAATCACGATTTCCCTTTAAAAGATGCAGATGATATTGTAGGTTAGCCGTGAAAGGCTGGATCTGGCTGTTATGAACATAAAACAGGCAGAACATTTCGGCTAGATAATGGTTAGTTTAAATGATACAGGGTTAAGAATACTATATACATACATACATATATATATATATATATATATATATATATATATATATATATATATATATATGTGTGTGTGTGTGTGTGTGTGTGTAGTGCATCTTGCATGCACGAAGTGGATTCGATCCACCATAGCCAAATTTAAATTAACAGTTCAGAACTTTTCTCACGTGGAACAATGGTTTTTTCAGTGACAGCAGTTTTACATTTGCCAGATTGTCTTAGCTAGCCCGAAATGATGTCTTCACCACTTGATCCTGCTAACCTCTTCCACTTCAGCAAAAGCTAGAATAGAGATATCACAGTACCACCAACGAATCTCATTGTTCTCAAAGATATGTCTATCCTTCTGGATATAGTTATAAAAGCAAGACCCCGCCAAGCAAAAACCAGTAGTCACTTGGTGACAACTGAGTGAGTCGGCTCGTGACAACTCAATCAGTTAGGGAACGGATTGCTAGAATCACAAGCAAGGCAGCTACTAAAGACAATAATCAGACAGAGAAATGAAGTTTACTGTCAGCAACCGTGAGACAACGTCCCACAGCCCTACAACTTTCACTAGCTCTGTATCTGTTCTCTTACAACATCATTCTATCGCTATCGGTAGCTTACTGCTAAGAGAACGTGTACACAAAATAATACAAAGAAAAATTCTACCACATCTAACTTTCTTTCGGATGCTCTGTCCGGTAGCTACTTCAAAGTTTTCTTTGAAAAGGAATGAGAGAGTTGAGAGAGAGGTGCTGCTCCCATCACCCCAATACATTTGTTAGAAGGTGTGTAAATGTGAAGAGGATGGTCTGAGTAATTTGGCTGTTGCCTATAGGAGAGGGTAGGATCGCCCACTAGTTGTGTCATTGGCTGGATGAAAGAGGATCTATGGGGGCTCCCGAGTTACCCTGTGTGACCGATCCTCCACCACCCTTTATCGGGGAATTTTCTTAAAATTTCCTTCATAAATGTTACTGTTTTAATTATTCACATACGATTAAATGCGGCGGAATGGCTGAATCGTTAGCACGCCGGGTAAAAGTCCGTTCCTCGTTATATTCTGAGTTCAAATTCCACCCAAACCGACATTTCTTTTCATCCTTCGGGGTCTATAAAATAAGTACCAGTTACGCATGGGTCGATGTAATCTATTGTCCCCCTTCCCCCAAATTTCAAGCCTTGCACCTAAAGTAGAAGGATTATTTACCCGTGATTATGTAAACCCTCACTGGGATCTTTGGCCGGCACATTTAGAAAATAATTTTTTATAACACTTTCAAAACTCGTATACTAGTAGAATGTGTCATTTAAAACATCATTTACTCTTGGCGTTTTTAAGAAAATTCTTCATTTTCGAAGTTATTTCGTGTTAAAGTTGTCGTATTACGAATTATAAATCAGGAAAATTTTCAATAGACTGATTCAATGTTTTACATGTATGTTTATTTACACACACACACCACCACCACTACCACTACCCCCATCACCACCACCGCCCATACATATGCAGATATACGTGTATATACATGAATAGGCTTTGAAGACAGGTGAAATATTAAACAAAGAAATCTTGATACATCTTGTTTGATTACAAATCTAGTGGTCACATTTGGAATGGCTTTCATCATAGGTCAGCTGCACTAAGGTTGACCTGCGACAAAGCGACATCAACAGTAACAAGATGAAGAGCAGAATGGATCTGGTATTGATATAAATATATATTTATAGAATACAAAATTGAAAATATAAAAGAATGTGATATAAAGTTATATTGAAATACGTGGGTATATTTAAATTTGAATGAAAGTACTAGGAAGAGTCCATACGTCCTAGGGGAGATTCAAATATGTGGCCCCTTAAAAGAGATGGATGTGATATTGATAGTCGTATAAGAATTGTGGGATCCGGACAAAACCAGCCTAGGACAAAATCCCCCAGGATGAAAGCCCCCAGGACAAAAGCTCCTCGGACTAAACCCCTCGGACAAAACCTCTCTGGATAAAACTCCCTCGGTTATATTTTTAGCGAAGATGTACATCCCACCATCTTTTTAAAAGAATTTTTTCGCGTTCCGACGTTCTTGGTAACGGAGATTCCGATTCTGACAAAAAATCGGTATTTCCAAATTTACATCCCCTCCTCCCTCCCCGCATTTTTTAAATACAATTTTTTTGCGAAATTTGTTTTTGGTTTCCACGGAGAGAAATACAGACATTATGATGGCGAATTATTACTGGAACTTGGCCCGCATTTGACTTAACCCTCCCTCGATATTGTTGGCCCCTGTGCCAAAGTTTGAAACCAACGTTTATCTCGTCTATTAAAGATAATCTTAGGTACAATTTTTGAGTGTAGGACAAAACCCCCACTTGGACAAAACACCCCCTCGGAACCCCCCTCCCACCCAAGTTCGAAAGTGGACAAAGACCCATCGGTTATATTTTTGACGGTGTACAATAAGCATCCAACCCAGTTTTTTTTTTTTTTTTTTTTTTACAGATTTCGACCTTTTCGGTAAGGGGGATTCCGAAGTCGGCATTTATTTTCTTCTGCAATTCAGCTTTAATCGTGAATACGATGATGATAAATGAGGTTGAGTTTGTTGCTGTTGGTAGTAGTAATGGTGATTTTATTGCTAGTCACAGTCTTGGCGGTGGTGATGATGATGATGATGATGAATATTTTTGACTTGAAGCGAATGTCTTCTCTTTTTTATGTATGAATTCGGAAAATATGTACATTTGGTAGTAAAGTCTCCTGTGTTGTTATTTTATTCTACTTATTTATTTCTGATTGAAAATATTTTTGTATATTTAAAAAACAGAATTTTGGAAAATAGAAGTTTTTCGGGGTCCTTTCTGTTTGTTTTGCCAGCAGCTGCCGGCGTCAATTTTCTGTTCGAATTGATTTCATATTCAGTGTAATTATACACTTTTATAGACTAATTAATGACGTGAAAGTAATTTTCACTATAAATAAAGAGTTATTAATTATTAAAGTTTGAAAATTTTGGTAATTTTAGCCAATCATAAGGCACAAACACAATCATGTCTGTTCCGATAGCAACTAGCGGAAACATGAGAATTCTTTTGCCTGTTGCCATAGTAACATTCTTTGAAAAGTCTGCGAGGAAGCACGTGTTAACAGCATTCTTGTTTACTCATTTCTTTTTGTCATTGAGCATTGAGGTGGTTGCAAAGTGTGCTGATAACTCTTTCAAATTAAGGTTTAATTGCCAACATCTCACTCGGAGATTTAAAACTGTTTTTGCTCTTTAAAATTAATATAAACATTTATCTACATGAAAGAAAATTACCGGAGACATAACACGTGTTTAAAAATATTCTTTTCTACTGTAGGCACAAGGCCCGAAATTTTGGGGGAGGGGGCCAGTCGATTAGATCAACCCCAGTATGCAACTGGTACTTAATTTATCGACCCCAAAAGGATGAAAGGCAAAGTCGACCGCGGAGGAATTTGAACTCAGAACGTAAGGACAGACGAAATACCGCTAAGCATTTCACCCGACGTGCTAACGTTTCTTATTTCTTTATTGCCCACAAGGGGCTAAACATAGGGGAGACAAACACGGACAGACAAAGGGATTAAATCGATTAGATCGACCTCAGTGCACAACTGGTACTTAATTTATCGACCCCGAAAGGATGAAAGGCAAAGTCGACCTCGGCGGCATTTGAACGTAGAACGTAGTGGCAGACGAAATACCGCTAAGCATTTCGCCCGGCGTGCTAATGTTTCTGCCAGCTCGACGCCTTGCTGTTTACAAATATTGATAATACGCGCTATTCTCAGGATGTTGACGACAAAATGTGCAGTCTCGCACAAAATGACAGCTTCCAAGTGTAGTACGATGGAATCTGGATACAGCAAGGTTTGAGCGAATGGATCCATTTGACAAAGCTTGAAGAATGCAGTGAGTGTGCTATCCCTTGACTCCTCAGCCAATAAAGAAGCATTAGCATCGGTGAAGTACACTCTTTGACCGTTTTCCAGGTGCACTGCAAGCTGTTGAATGGCGGGGTGTCGTTGGTGAAGCGGGAAGCCAAAGTTGCGCCAGAAAGCCTCGTTGCTACTTATATACCATTCCACCTGGTAGTGCGTCACCTCATCCTGATAGTATTCTTGTTGAAGTCCAAACATTGCAGCGTCAGAACCTTTGTTCACATACTTGCAAACGTACTTTATTATGGACTTAACGGAGTTGCAAAACTCAACGTTGATGTGGGCATTGAAGGTCTTTGATAGGAGTGAGCAATCTCGTGCTGTCTGATAGTTGCTGTGAAACCGCCGTCTTCCGGTTCTCTTCGTCTGTATGATGGATACCCATCAGCACCTATCTGAGTTTCTTGTAGGACCCTCCGTGGAAAACTTTTTGAACATACGCTGTCTTTCAAGCGCGGTGAGTTTATGTTGAATCCACGCCCACATGTACCATGTTTGCTTTTTAAAGCTGGATCAGGAAGCTCTGCAGAGATTATCTTGTCGATGTCAGTGGATTTGATCTTCGTTGAGAGCCAAAGCAGGATATGAGCATGTGAAAGGCCCCTTCTTTTGCCATTCGATTGTGTACATTGTATGGGTCCAAAGACTTGCCCTTTTTTTTTTATGAGCTCCTTGAGAGTGATTAACTTCAGATGGAAAACTCGGGCGAGGAGGTCATGCCTGTCTTTAGGCTTTTGACCGAAGAAGAGTTCGGCCTGAATCTCCCTCCACTTGGGATTGCATGTGAAAGTTATGAACAGGTCAGACCTGCCGTAATGGCGGACAGAGGTCATTGCATCCTGTGTTCTTTCATGCATATATCGGGGACTTCCAGTGTATGTGGAAGGCAAGATGCAAAGTCTTCATATGCCTGTTGGAGCAGCATCCTTGTTGATGGCATCTCGGAGATGGATGTAGCTGTCAGAGGGCAATTTTTGTTGATGTGATCTGATGAAACACAATCTCTCTGATTCCATTTTTGTGCATATATCAACTGCAAATTGATGAAACAGCTCTCGAGACTGGTGGAGGTGATTACAGGAGTTGTTTCGTGTCATAAATCGGATACTGGCTAGTTGAGATGTTCATTACGATTTTGGGGATGTTGCTGTGGTAGACCGACGTGGTAGCCATCCTCACCGTTAACAAACAGAAGTGTATCGTATGATCTGTGTGTTTCTGTAATTCGTTGGAGGGTGGTGTCACGTCGCCTAAGGACAATGTCTCTGGGATTGTGCTATTCACGTGAAGAAGTACAGCTATTTCATTGCATGTGGGTGCATTGTAACGGCCTGCATGTTCTGTAGATGGTCTTTTCTAAGCATCTATGATGACATTGAAATTAGAAGAAGCTTCTGTTTCCAAGGTATACTTGAAGCTGCGTACGTAGCTGTTTGTCTGGTGTAGAAGTTCTTGTATTTGCATTATCAATTGAAATTTAGTGCCATTGGAAATGGAGTTTCGTCGGGTGGCTTGTTCATGTAAATTACCTACAAAGTACAGTTGAAGGAATTGAGTATCTTGATTTTCAGCAGGTTCGAGCGATCCCATCCTATGGTAAACCTGTCCCTGCACTTTGAAAGTTGGCATAAACCCACCTTCTTGAACAACATTAGCGCCGAAAGATGTCATTTGGAATGCACAATTGTACTTCCGGATGTTATTGAGGAAATGTTTCGACTCTGTAGTTGTGCCAGCGTAGAGTGACTTTAACAGCTGTGGTGGATCCTGCAGTGGAGTGGGGTTAACTTTTCCATTAGCGCAACACAGCACAGGAGTTTCTCTTGACCACTTATTAGCATTGCAGAAAGAGCAAGTGGTGGACATATCTCCAATGTTCATATCTGGGTGGCAATCATAATGAAGATTAGGGTTGTAGTGGAAAGCCTTTAATAAGCATCGTGAGCTGCATGGCGTTGAAAATCCTCGCTTATGAGCTCTTTGTTGAATGGAAGTCTGCAGCATAATATATGTTTGTTGTAATGTGTGGGAAGCTCGCACAGTAGCCATGTTAGCAGTGTAGTGAAACTACCTATCGTCTCTAACACCTCGATCGCCATTACATACAAAACTACCTACCGCCATTAGATACAAAACTGCTATCGCCATTCTTCTCATTTAATTATAAACAAACGCGGACGTAGCGGAAAACATCAACCTTGTCATCACGTGACTGATCATTATTCGAATCGGCAACTTCTTCGAACCGTTCCCGCCAGAACGCAAACTGACCAATCACAGCCCTTAATAAGGTCACGTGATAGTGTTTTCCTACTACCGTCTTGGAGCCCCCTTAACGCCTTAAATAGATCAACTCATACCCACCAAATTGGTCTCGGTTCAGTTTCTCTTAGAGACTGTTCCGTGTACCACACGACAGCAGCAGCAACAATCAGCCAGCGACCACTTCAACAGCTTCGTCCAGCCAACGATGACCACCGCCGTCGCCACATTCAGCAACACGAGTCTACGACTACTGACCAGCATCATCGTCATGACCAACACGATTACTACCAAGCAGCCTCTACACCACCAGCGTCAACACGACTTACTATGTACACCAAACCACCGCGGCACCTCTCTCTCTCTTCGATTCTGTTAGGTGACTTAGCTTCACCACAATAATAAACAGACAAGAGATTTCAGCCTGCGATAAACGTCTGTCCTCAAGGCCCTGGCATCGAAGCCAAAACACAACTAGTGATAAGCTCTGCCAAACGACGAACATCTGTATAACAAGAATCACGGCCCGGCATGGATGCCACGACATCACAACTAGTGATCAGCTCTACCACACTCAGCCTCAACTCCCTCTCACATACAGAACTTTTCCTATAGTGTACTATAAGAACTGGTATAATTGCTCACGTGTTACTGACTCTTTCTATTTGCTGTAATAACTCACATACATGTATCACTCACATACACACTTTTCTTTGTACGACGGCCTGTCTTTGATTATGTTCTTATATGTCGCATTCACACTCACACACAGACATACATCTTTAACGCCATAATAAATATCTCTGTTATTCATCTCATACGGTTGTGGTCTTTCATTACTGGTCATCTATGTTATTGTCGTATAACATATCATGTATATCATCTATATATATAAAAATGAGAATGTGTGTCTGTTTGTCTGTCTGTGTGTGTGTGTGTGTGAATCCCTAAAACTCGAGAACTACGCAACCAATTTCATTCAAATTTTACACATGCCTTACTTAGGGTTCCAGTTGTGTTTTAGTCAAAAAATTTTTTTAACTTCTTGCAGATTTCGAGCACACGGCAACATAATATCTCCTCCACTATTTAAGTATTACGTGTCAAAAGTGAAACAAATACACTCATGTCAAATACTTTCACTTTAAAAATGAAACTATTCCACTAACTGAAACAATCACATTTCGATACTGTAATGACAGATACTTTCAGAGAGAGAGAGAGAAACAGAGAAAGAGAGAGAAAGAAAGTGATAGACAGAGAGATGTATATGTATACATATAGATGTATATGTACACCATTTCGATACTGTAATGACAGATACTTTCAGAGAGAAAGAGAGAGAGATGTATATGTATACATATAGATGTATATGTACACGTATATGTATAGATATATATAGAGAGAGAGATCTATATGCATACACGTATATGTATACATATGTGTAGATGTATATATATATATAGATGTACATGTAATATGTACACATATATACATATATACATACATACAGATATCTATACATATATACACCCATCACACACACATACACATGCACACAAACACACACATTAGTCATTTGTTTTCTTATCCAAAACTACGTCAAAAGTACTGAATGGATCTTTATGAAATTTGGAAATTATATTCTTTGCATAACGGCCATAACTCCCATGAAAATTCATATATTTTTGATGTTGATGAAATTTTAACCCGAACATAACAGATGAGCATTATTTGTAATTCAACGGTACAACAGTGTAAGACTACCCTTTCAGATATACTTACATTGTGATTTCTGCAATGTGGTGCATAAATTGTCAAGTAAATGAGACGCATCTTTGCCTCCACTGATTCACTTGCAAAGTGTTGAGTAAAATTATTTCGTTGCAGACCTCCTTTCAGTCTTTCTATTATCACTGCGACACACATAGTCCCCAGTTGGTAACATTGATTTCAAGGCCTTCCCAGATGAGTGACTGGTTGTTCTAAGA
>NC_142955.1:10089500-10222000 GCF_046866305.1 Octopus bimaculoides
ATGCATTCTCTTCCCGGCAATCTTCAAACTTACAAGTCTGTTGATACAGTTCCAGATACAAATGAAGTGGTGAACTATCCTCCTGAATTTCTCAATTCGTTGGAGCCTCCAGGACTACCTCCCCACATATTATCACTTAAAGTTGGAACGCCTGTTATGCTGCTCCGCAATCTGGAACCACCAAGACTTTGCAATGGAACACAACTCGTGATAAAGAAAATGATGTCACACGTTATCGAGGCTACCATTCTTTCTGGATGTGCAAAAGGGGATGACGCCTTTATTCCAAGAATTCCTCTTACTCCATCAGGAGCAGACATTCCTTTTACATTCAGAAGACTACAATTCCCCCTTCGTGTGACTTTTGCCATGTCCATAAACAAATCTCAGGGTCAAACACTGTCTGTAGCTGGTCTTCTCTTGGAAGAGCCCTGCTTCTCACATGGACAACTGTATGTTGGCTGCTCAAGAGTGGGCAGCAAAAAAAACCTATTTGTATATGCTCCACAAGGGAAAACAAGGAACATTGTTTACAACGAGGTGTTATAATCACAACAGCAAGAAAGTATGTACATGATCACCTTCTTTTACGAAACTTCATTGACGTTCATATATTTATATTGATATACACATATATACGTGTGTTTGGGTGTGTGTGTGTATATACATCTCTATATATAAAGATGATGCGTAGTCTAGACGGCGTTTTTAGATTTCATTATTCTCTTTAACCCGGGCAACGCCGGGTATTTCTGCTAGTCTTTGATATATTATTGTGTGTTCGACCGTGTGACACGTTTAAATAAAAGGAGTCCTCTGTTTCTTCCATTCGTCACCATATCTCCTTTTTTAGTTCGCACGGTCGTTCCTTACAATTAGCAGCATTCCTAACCATGCGTGTAGTGCGTTGGTTTTTCTTCTCTGCAGCTCGTGCAGCAGCAGTTGAGGCAGCATCAGCAGTTCGAAGTGTACGCTGGTGATCTGTTTGGAGTGTTCTTGAAGTGGCCGTACGTTCAGCATTTTGTGATCGTCTAATGTCAGTTTCCAATGACGATTCATTTGCCCTTCTTGCTGATGATGTTGCAGCTTTCGCAGTTTTGCGTCCAATTGAAGAAGTCTTTCTTCGGGGCATGATCTAAAAGAAGCATGATGAAATGCAGTCAGATACACTGTGAAGTATGAAATATTAATTGAAGGGTTAGTATGTAAGTGTAGATGAGTTGCAAACTTGCAACTGCTGTGGTAATATGACAAAATATTACGGAGAATGTGCAAAATAAGATGATGTTAGTGTTATGACATGAAAATGAAAATGGAAACAGTTGTGAAAGGCAAGGCGAGAGAAATGGTGAGAGCAAAGGAGAAAGTGGTAATGAATTGTGTTGGGAATGTTGTCGTTTGTGTGGACATGAATTTTGGGTGTTGTTTGTCAATGCATGGCTGCTCTGTCATATAGATTGGATAGGGAAAGGGTTAATGAAAAAGCAATTGGATGAATTGCTTAGCTTTGTTTAGTGGTCCTCGTTAATGCCGTTGATGCTGCATGTGAGAGTAGGAATGGTTATAGGTAAGCTGGTAAGTCTGCAGATCCACATTAAGGAAGAAGCAAAAAATGTATCGTAAATTTTTTATGCGTGCAGTGGCACGCATTTCAATAAGGAAAACTGAAAAAGGTGGGAGTGTTTTCGCTCGGTATCAAGTACCCTGTTCCCCTATTCTTAATGTAAGAAATTGACTGAAGAAATGTAAAAGATTGCTCGGCGCCCGCATTAAGGAAGGAGTATGGAATTATTTTGAAAGAAGTGAAAATGTAAAAATTAAGAGTAGGGATAGAGAATTAAAAATGAAAGGTATTATTTTTGCTTAATTGGAATGTCCGTGATTGAAAACATACGAATCCGTTGGGAAAGAAAGAAATGTGTTGGGAGTTGATATGCAGGTGTACTTGTAATCATTAACAGATTTGGTTGGTATTTGTAACACGTCATGCTACCACTGAACAGGTATTTGCGAGAAGCCGTTGCGTGGTAGCAGCGCGTACTAGAAATAGCAGTGAAATCTTTCATATTGATGCAATTTACAAACAAAAAAAGGTTACGTATCGAAATCAGGAAAATGAATGAATGTGCTTTAGTTGATCAGTATTGCTTTGATAGGGCAATGTTGTGAAAGACAAGACGAGAGAAATGGTAAGAGGAAAGGAGAGAGTGATTAAGAATTGCGTTCCGAATGTTGTTTGCCTGGAAATAAATTCTGTCGTATTTATAAGAAAGCAGACAGTTAGAAGGATGAAGATATCAGTGATGCTATAGTGGTGTGGGGTCGTTTGAAGTCTCCGTACGCTAGGAAGGTTAGAGGTGACGTGGATGACAATATATTTCACTTGACAAGGTAGCATGTGGTTAATATCTGTTACCATTTTCCATTGTCCTGTAGTGAGAAGGAAGTTCTATTTCTCTGTGGTGGGAATGAAATGAGAATGAGATCTAAGGGAACAATGCTTTTGAGATTGCGGTTCAGTGGTGCTATAGTCGTGTGGGGTCGTTTGACCTCTCGGTGCGCCAGGAAGGTTAGAGCTGAAGTGGATGACAATATATTTCACTTGAGAAAGCAGCATCTGGTTAATGTCAGTGACCATCTTGCATTGTCTCATCGTGAGAAGTAAGTTTTATTTGCCTGTCGTGGTAATGAAATGAGAATGAGCTGTAAGGGGACAATGTTTTTGAGATTCCGGTTCGAATGTAAGGCAGGTCTGAAAGGGTTCCCAACAGTTATTAGTAGTAGTGGTAGAGAGTTTATGACGAATATGTATGTATGCATATACATGTGAGGTAATAGTTTCACTATAAAAGTGAAAGTATTAAACTGAAAGTATCTCACATTTCAATAGAGGGATATTATTGTTTTACATCTGACACGTAATACTGAAATAGTGTAAGAGATAAGAGATCACTGTGGGCTCGCATTAGGTGAGAAGTTGAACATTTTTTTTGGGGGGGGGGGGCATGACGTTGCACGGACCGTAAGTAAGGCATGTGTAAAATTCGAATGAAATCGGTTGGGTAGTTCTCGAGTTTTAGGGATTCACACAGACAAACAGACAGACAGACACATTCTCATCTCTCTATATATATATAGATATATACGACGGGCTTCTTTCAGTTTCTGTCTACCAAGTCCACTCACAAGGCTTTGGTCGGCCCGAGGCTATAGCAGAAGACACTTGCCCAAGGTGCCACACAGTGAGACTAAACCCAGAACCATCTGGTCGAGAAACAAGCTACTTACCGCACAGCCACTCTTTTTTTATTATTATTATTATTATTTTAAATTGAAATTTTAGAAAAAACATCTTTCAGAATCGTAATGTCCGTATTTTTCTACGTAGAATTCCAAAAATACTTTTTGCAAAAAAGCGAAGAAAAAAATTGTTAGGAAAAGTTAAATTTTGAAATACCGATTTTTTTGTCAGAATCGGAATCTCCGTTAACAAAAAACATCGGAATCTGAAAAAAAAACTTTAAAAAAGTAGGTGGGATGCTTATTGTTCACCTCCGCCAAACATATAACCGAGGGGGTTTTATCCACTTTCGTACTTTAACTTGGATGGTTTTCTTCGAGGAGGCTTTGTCCGAGGGGGTTTTGTCATAAGGTGTGGGGTCCAAGAAGTATATTGTCCTAGGGTGGTTTTGTCGGGATTCCACTGCTATCACCTCCATCTTTTTTAAGGGACCATATATTTGAATCTCTCCTGGGACTTATGTACTCTGCTTAGTACTTCCATTCAAATTTAAATATACCCACCTATTACAATATAACTTTATATCACATTCTTTTATATTTTCAATTTAAAAAAATAAAAGTTTTATAATATAGATGTTTATTTATAATAATATCAGATCTCTGTTCTTCAACTTATTACTGTTGATGTTGCTTTGTCGCAGGTCAACCTTGGTGCAGGTGACCTATGATGAAATCCATTCCAATGTTGACCACTACATTTATATTCAAACAAGATATTTCAAGATTTATTTAATATTTCATCTGTCCTTTTGTTCTTCAAACCCATTTCATGTATACACATGTATATTTGCAGATGTATGGGTGGTGGTGGTGGTGGTTTTAGTGGTATATTTGTGTGTAAATAAACATACATGTTTACTTATACACACACAATGAATGAGTTTATCGGAAATTTTCCTGATTTATAATTCGTAATATGCTTGATTTCACATCGTCTTTCTATTACTACTACTACTACTACTACTACTACTACTACTACTACTACTACTACTACCACCACCCCCACCACCACCACCACCACCACCACTACCACTACCACCACTACTACTATTACTACTACTTCTACTAAATTTATTGGCCAGGAAATACTGCAAGAAATATTTAGGACAATATAAGTATACTAGTACTTTCATGCATTACGCGATCATCAGGTTTATGAAAGTATTAGTTCATGAATCCTCATGAATCTTCCTGTGTTTGTTTTTTTATTAACCTTTGAAATGGGGGCAACCTTTCTGCAGCACCTTGTATGTCTGTGTTTGAGGGGAGAGGCAGCGCATGTATGTGTGTTTGTACGCCTACATCTTCCCCGCCAATAGGCAACCGGTGTTGGTCTGTTTACATTCCCGTACACTATCGGTTTAGTAAATGTGACTGACAGAATAAGCGGCAGACTTAAATAAGACTTAAATAGTTATGTCCTGGTGTCGAAATGTCCAGCTAATTCTTTCAAGGTAATGCTCCAGCATGGCTGCAGTCCACTCACTAAAAAACAAGTAATAGACAACATAAAAAAAAATAAAAGATACAGTCGTACATAAACTGTTCAACTGTGGCATAAACTATAACATCTGCACCATCATTACTAGAGCCACAACCACACTACCATCGCAACTAACCACCACTTATACAGCAAAAATATACCGCAACTACAACCTCAACATTAACACCACCACCACCACTGCAACAACAATTGCAACGTTAATACAACTACCACCAACCCCACTATTAACAGCACTATTTTTGTAGCTTCCTTCCTTCCAACAACAACAGCAACAACACCAACACACGTGTCACTACCAACACGCTACCACCACAATCACGCCACCACCATAGCAACATAAACCATTGTAGCCAGCGACCATCACCCCCGCCACTACTACCACTATCACCAAAACAACCATTAACACTACCACTATCACTACCACCATCAAACCACCAATACCACCACCACCAATACCACCAATACTATCATTGCAACATTCACATTAATATCAAAACTACTGTAACTATAACATGAACACAAACAATACTATTTCCACCACCACCACCAACATCACCACCAACATCACCACCAAATCTACCCCCAACTCCAATACCAACATCATCACAACACCATCATACAACATCACTACGATCACCATACCAAAGGCTCCACAAAGCGGCCATCATTACTACTACTGCTACCACCACTGTCGACACCACCACCGGCACCAACAATAACGACAGCAACAACAACAATTGGAAACGTCCGAGTGACAATACAGATGTGTCTGAAGTGCGTTCAAGGATGTAAGTCAGTAAACAATGACATAGAAATCGAATGTAGCTCAACTTCAATTGAGAATTGTTTACACTAGACTCGATATAAGTAGACTCAATCGACTTTCGCGAACAGTTGAGACATCTCTGATAACTGAAGACATTGACTTTAATGAACAATTCAAATATTTGTGGACATTCGATGGTTGTTCAGTGGTAACAGTTGATAGCACAGAGAACAGTGAACAGACTTTAACAAATACAGTTGTTAGCATCATCTCTAACAAAGGTAAGTTTTGTTTCATTGTATTTTACAAAGGGTTGGAACATCAATATTGCTGTTCTCCTCTTAACTTTATCGGTGTACATTCCAGCACTGTAGCTGTAACTAGATCAGTTCAGTGATATTGTTTCTGTGGGTCTATGATTATCCGCGTGTCTTTGCTGTGTGTACATCAGATAACATTATACCGAGGGTGTTGTAGTATACGGTATATACGGATAGACTCCACACAACACACTATGGAACAGAGTATATATATATATCCAGATACAACTCGGCACGTATATTTCATAGTATTGTTGTTGTTGGCACTCCGTCGCTTACGACGTCGAGGGTTCCAGTTGAACAGCCAGCTCATGAAATTAACGTGCAAGTGGCTGAGCACTCCACAGGCACGTGTACCCTTAACGTAGTTCTCGGGGAGATTCAGCGTAACACAGTGTGACAAGGCTGACCCTTTAAATTACAAGCACAACAGAAACAGGAAGTAAGAGTGAGAGAAAGTTGTGGTGGAAGAGTACAGCAGGGATCGCCACCATCCCCTCCCGGAGCCTTGTGGAACTTTAGGTGTTTTCGCTCAATAAACACTCACAACTCTGGGAATCGAAACTGCGATCCTATGACCGCGAGTTTGCTGCCCTAACCACTGGGCCATTGCGCCTCCACTCATTTTATAGTATAGAGCAGGGATTTTCAACAACCATTCTTTATCTGTGTAGCTTTTGATTACTATTTTATTCTGGTGGAAAAGCCATTCAATATTTAAAAACTAGTTTTATAGATACTGTAACGGGTAAGATTCATTAGGTACACAATAATATGAAATGTCAGAGTCAGCAGTTGTGACAATAAAAAGTTGTTGTTATAACGGCATGTTGCAGGATGCGAAAGATGAACAATGCATGGAGTTTTGAGTATTTATTTACCGTTACGTTGAAAAATACCTTACCTCGACGGGCAGGTTATAACATTCGAGAGCATGTGAAAGAAAGACGTGGTAGAATTTTTCTTTGCATAGTTTGGCGTATACGAATCCACAGATAGCGATAGAATGATGTTGTAAGAGAACAGAATTAGAGCTAGTGAAAGTTGTAGGGTTGTGGGACATTGTCTCCCAGTTGCTGACAGTAGATTTCATTTCTCTCGCTGACCATTGTCTTAGTAGCTGCATTCCTTGTGATCATGATAATAGCAGCCTGTTCCCTAACTAATTGAGTCGTCACGAGCCGCCTTGCTCCGTTGTCGACAAGTGACCACTTGGTTTTTGCTTGGGGTTTCTTGTTTTTATAACTATCCAGAAGGATAGACATATCATTGAGAACAATAGATTTAGTTGGTGTTCTTGTTATCTCTATTCTAGCTTTTGGTGAAGTAGAAGAGGTTACGAAGGGTCAAGTGGTGAAGACATTATATCGGGGGGGGGGGGGGCTTAGCTAAAGGCATCTGGAAAATGTAAAACTGCTGTCAGAGAAAAGCCATTGTTTCACTGTGGGAAAAGTTCTGTTGCAGTGTTAATTTAAATTTGGCTATGGTGGATCGAATCCACTTCATGCTTGCAAGATCCACTACATGTATATATATAAACTCCACTCAGAATGTTTTACTCTATAACATAGAGTGTGTATAGAGCAGAGTTGGGGGAAACGTTTTATGTTCAAATAAAACATTAATGTTAACGATAAGGATCCAGTTCAGAAATTCAAACAACAATTAGTGTTATACCTATAATTTTAAAAGATACTATTATTTTGAAAACCACTAAACATTTTAAAAGGTGCAGAATTTCGGAATAGGTTACCCGCTCAATAACTTTTAATCATTTTTTGCAGTTTTATTTCGGATTTCTGTGTTTTAAGCACAACTGTAATAACCTTAAACAAGTAATACAAGGGTAGATAGCAAAATATAATGAGTTGGTTCTAAATTTGAAAATTAATTAAAAAGATAAGTTTATAAATATACTTTAACATATTATATCTATATATTTTCGTTCAGAGATGTCAAGTAAATATATATTTGAACAAAAATATATTATTTAACCCGAAATACTTCGTTCATGATATTATTCTCGTTTTCAATCATCAACTATCAGTTACTAGAATTCCTATCAGTAATTTCATAATTAATAACTGATCCAAAATAATTTGTGCATTTATTCTTCCTTATATGCAAATTCAAAATAAATATATACTCTTTTTACTGTTTACTCTTTTACTTGTTTCATGCAAATTGACCCCAGGACTTATTCTTTGGAAGCCTAGTACTTATTCTATCGGTCTCTTTTGCCGGACCGCTATGTTACGGGGACATAAACACACCAGTATCGGTTGTCAAGCGATGTTGGTGGGGGGGACAAACACAGACATACAAACACATACACACATACATATATATATACATATATACGACAGGCTTCTTTCAGTTTCCGTCTACCAAATCCACACACAAGGCTTTGGTCGGCCCGAGGCTATAGTAGAAGACACTTGCCCAAGATGCCACGCAGTGGGTCTGAACCCGGGACCATGTGGTTGGTAAGCAAGCTACTTACCACACAGCCACTCCTACGCCTATATATATATATATATTTTTTTTTTTTTTTTTGCTTGGAAATTGAAAAACAAAATATGTATGTGAAAAGGTTAATCCACAAAAATATATTCCATATTTTCCCCTCAAGCATTGTATAGCTTTCAGAAAACCACGCTTAGCCCTTTAGATAAAGGGCAGCTGTTGTTACTCTTTTTCTGGACTATTGGTCAATCCAATAATTACCTTCGGTCAAATAACAGTCAAATAACATGCTTCACAAATCACAAAACGTATGCTTAACAACCGTAAAACTACATATCATCCTCGTTTAACGTCCGCTTTCCATGCTAGCATGGGTTGAGATAATCAATAATCAATAATGTAATACTACATTCACCCTGCAGCTCTCGCTCTCTCTCTCCTTCACTATGCATATGTCTATCTCTTTATCTCTCTCTCTCTCCTTCAGCATGTATGTCTCTCTCTCTCTCTCTCCTTCAGCATGTATGTCTCTCTCTCTCTCTCTCTCTCTCTCTCTCTCTCTCTCTCTATCTATCTATCTATCTATCTATTTCTCTCCCCTTCTCTCTCTCTATATATATATCTATCTCCCTATTTCTCTCTCTTCCTCTCTCTATCTATCTATTTCTCTCCCCTTCTCTCTCTCACTTTCTCTCTATATCTATCTATTTTCTCTCTCCCTCCCTCTCCCTCTCTCTCTCTCTCTTGTTCTCTCCTTCAGCATGTGAGTGATGTGTAATTATCTCCATTCTTTCTCTCTTGTATTCTATTATTCTTTCATTTCGTGTGCTTTCTCTACCTTTCTCACAGCTGATTCTCATTACCCCTCACCTTTTTTTTATCTCTGTCTCTCTTTCTCATTCTTTCTATCCATCCATAAACACACCTGTTTTTCTCTGTACACAATCCTTTATCTGGAAATCTAAAATCCAAAAAGCCCCAAACCAAACTTTTTTGTGAAGGGTGGTGCACATTAACGCAGGGGTTGTTCTGTGTGCAAACAGCTGACCACCGTGACCTGACTCACTCAGGTATGATGTGGCAACACTTGGCAGGTTAGCTGTCCCTTACTGCCAAACATCAGGTATGACTCGGCACACCCAGCGAGAAGATGTCCATTTGCTGTTTGCTGGCTTTTGTTCTGAAATAAAAAAAAAAATCCTGAAATTCAGAGCACAATTGTCCCCAATGGTTCTGGATTAAGGATTGCATACCTGTACTATATTACCTTTATTCTTCCTCAGTATCTCATCCTTCTTCCTTTCTTCCTTTTTCTTTCTTTCTGCATATTCCAAGGGCTACAATGTTCCAGTTTACATCTACCTGTCCAGCTGTGACCACAATGCTGATATTAACTTTTGCAATAACTCTGACCATTACTTTGGGCCAGGAAGATACGGAATCCGCCTTCCAATATTTAGGACCTGGCTATACCTATAAGTACATTGAACCATCACCAACAGAAAACTTCTACCCAAGCCAAAATGTAATGGAATGCGCCATGAAATCTTTATACAGTGGCTCACGATTCTTCAGTTACCACAAAGTCAGTCGTCTTTGTAAGAATTACTCAGCAAGAAGAAAATTAACAATGTCCACTACACAGGACAGCAATGAGATATCTTTCTATAGAGGTAGGTGAAGCAATATTATTATTATTATTGAGTGAGAGAGCAGCACATGCCATCTAAGTGACACTGGGATACATATATATGAAGCCCAATATATCCATCATGACTACCCGTCTGATAAGGGTACATCAGGTACATGGATCACAACCATTTGTGCATGACACGGTGATCCTAAATCTAAATAAACAGCACATGATTTTGCAGGTGGGGCCCAGTTAGAATTTTCTTCATGTCGAGTAGCCCATCCCGCTCAAAAGGACCTTGGATAAAGTTTGTTTCAGGATAATGAACGAAACACCCATGTTTCCAGAGTTGAATTATTCAAACGCCAAAGAATTCCTCTCAACACATGGCTATGCTGCTCTCCCACTATTTCTGCTTGTGATCAGAGATGCACATATTGTCAGCCACCAAGGGACATACTCAACTGGTTAAAATCAAACAACTGACAAACAAATTTGTGGTATAGAGCAGAATATTTGCTGTAGCCCATCAGCAAGTATCCCAAGACAAAACAAAGTACATGATAACACTTCCAATCAGTTAAGATCAGAAGCCATGAGAGCCACTGCCTGGTACTGCATCAGGGCATTTGTTATTATCATTATTATTATTATTATTATTATTATTATTATTATTATTATTATTAAGGCAGTGAGCTAGCAGAATTGTTAGCACGCTGGGCAAAATGCTTAGCACCATTTCACCCATTGCTACATTCTGAGTTCAAATTCTGCCAAGGTCGACTTTACCTTTCATCCATTCGGAGTCGATAAATTAAGTACCAGTGAAACACTGGGGTTGATGTAATCAACAATTCCCCTCCCCACAAAATCCAGGCCTTGTGCCTACAGTAGAAAGGATTATGATTATTATTATTATTATTATTATTATTATTATCATTATTTTATGTTTGACTTTGCTTTGCATTTGTACAAGTTGGCTCCAAGTCTCACCCAGAGACCTCAAGAGACAACAAGTTAGAAGTTCATGTTGGTGTTATACCTAGGGTGTCATATATTTGGTTTTGTACATAGTGTTGTTCTAGAGAATGTTTAAGAAACTATAAGAAAATTATGAGTTTGTTTTAAAATTTGAGATTAAATAGACAATATTTTACGCAAAATATGGGCAGATCCCATGAGCACTATTGTTTGAATTTCTGCCATTTTGGGGTTTCCTGGTATGTGAGTTAGGTAGCAATCAGCCTCTTTTGCTATCATTTCTAGGGCAACTATGACAACAGGTATTGTTTTAGTTTTGAGGTTCCACATTTTGCTAATTTCTATTTCAAGATCTTTATACTTGCTCAGTTTTTGGTAAGTCTTGACAGATATGTTTATATCGAATGGAACAGTCATATCAATGAAGAGGCATGATTTTTGTCTGAAGTCTTTCAATATTTGGCCTATTTGCATCTATCTTTCTGTCAGTTTGAATGGTGAAGTTCCAGAGGAGTGAGATGTGATCATTTTCAAGCACTGGGGGTGGTTTGTGTTCCCACCATTTTTTATCATAGGGCAAGTCCAAGTTTTTGCAAATTACCCAGTGAATACAATGTGCAGCTCTATCATGCCTGTTGAGATACTCTGTAGGCGCAAGAAAACTGCACATGGAGACAACATGATCAATGGTCTCATTTTGTTGTTGACATACATGACATATTGGGGAGCTGCCATTCTTTAATATGTTGCCCTGGTAGTTCCTTGTAGGTAGGCATTGATCTTGGGCTGCTATGATAAACACTTCTGTTACTGATTTTAAGCCAGAAGACACTAACCATTGATGGGTAAGGGCTTTGTCAACATCGGCATTATTCGCTCTCTTTGGGTATTTGCCATTGAGAGGGTTTTCTTGCCAGTTATCAGTTATAATATCTAAGGTAGCAGTTTTAGCACGGGTTTTCACATGCTTAGCTTTTTCTGTGTTTGTTTCTAGTACGTCTAATTCTGGAATTTGTTGTATTTAGAATTCACTTATATATCCCTTTGCCTGTTTTGTTACTGAGTAAGATGCTTTCTTGCTTTCATGTTTTGAGACAAGTTTTAACATCCAATCCTCAGAGTTTTTCAGGTAGGTGTCTCAGCCAATTGTGGCAATCTTCATTGTTAATAACAGTTGTAAAAGTCCACGGCCTCCCTCTTTTCATGGCAGATAAAGTCGTTCTATATCCTCTTTGGGGTGGTGCATTCAGTGCATTGTCAACAGTTTTCGTATTTTTCTGTTAAGATTACATATTTCAGTAATTGACCAGTTAACGATATTGAAACTGTCAGTCACGACTGATATGGCTAAAGCATTGATCGCTTCAATCTTGTTTCTTGCATTCAGCTCTGTGTTAAGTATTGCTCTCATCCTGAAATAACATTCTCTTCTGATCCTTTCCCTCATCACTGAATGCTTGATATTGTCCCCTTCAATTACCCCTAGGTATTTGTAGCTCTCCGCTGGTTCTAACTCTTTTATGACATTTTGCTGGTCATGGTTAACGTTAGATGTTTCTGTCATATTTCCTTTGATAAAGGTAGCTTTTGCACATTTATCAAGGCCAAATTGCATCCTGATGTCATCACTGAATTGTTTAACAATCGCTAGTAAGCCCTTGAGTTGTTGGTCATTTTTTATTATTGTTGTTGTTGTTGTTGTTGTTGTTGTTGTTGTTGTTGTTGTTGTTGTTGTTGTTGTTATTATTATTATTATTAAGGTGGTGAGCTGGCAGAATCGTTAGCATGCTGGGCAAAATGTTTAGCAGTACTTCATTTGTCTTCATGTTCTAAGTTCGAATTTTACCAAGGTCAACTTTGCTTTCATCCTTTTGGGGTCGATTAAATAAGTACCATCTCAGTACCGGGGTCGATGTAATCCACTTAACCCCTTCCTCAAATTTCAGGCCTTGTACCTAGAAAGGATTATTATTATTAAGGTGGTGAGCTGGCAAAATCATTAGCACACCAAGAAAAATGCTTTGCAGTATTTCACCTGTTGCAACGTTCTCAGTTCAAATTCCACCGAGGTTGACTTTGCCTTTCATCCTTTTGAGGGTCAGTAAAAATAAGTACCAGATGAAAATTGGAGTCGATGTAATCGACTTAGCCTCTCGCCCAAAACTGCTGCCCTTGTGGCAAAATATGAAACCATTATTATTTTTTTTTTTTTTGGTATAAAGCTGTTGGAATCAATTGGGTGTCGGAAAGATATGCCTTGCAGTATTTGTTTCAGTTCTTTAAGTTTTGAGTTCAAATCCTACTAAGATCAATGTTGTCTTTCCTTACTCCCATCATTAACTAGTGGACATTAATGTCTCTAATCCTGGGGCCCATTGAGCTGCAGCCCAGTTTTCATGGCATATAAGTGACTGAGATCACAATATCCTCCCTGAACGAGACACCTGTCTGTGTCACAGCTGATTGGAGTGAGGCATCGTGAAATGATGTGTTTTGCTCCAGAACACAACGCCCCACCATGTCCAGGAATCAAAACCACAATCTAACATTTATGGGCACAACACCCTAACCACTATGCCAGGCAGCTTCATTTTCATCATTTCGGGGTTAATAATACAAAGTAGTAATCAAGCCTTGGAGATCGATGGTATCAACTAACTCAAACCCCTCAAAACTATTCACCTCCTGGCCAAATCAGAAAGTATTATATTATTACACTTGGGAACACAGAATTTCATGCCTGAGATATTAGACCCTATTTTTAGGTAAATTTTGGTCGTTGGCTCTAAATATGTCATCAGTTTTTTTCCATTGATTCTAGTTAATGAAATATGTTATACCCCTAATTGCTATGCATACAGCCAATAGGGTACAAGAACTAATGACTACAAAACATTATTGTTGCCTTTTGCCTTTTGAATTGAGAAAATACAAGAAAACTATGTTTATTTATGATTAAATTACATTCATAGAACCTGATAATAATGAAACAAGCGTAGAAAGTTATCATTGATACAATGTTGATTTACTCAGATGTCTCACAAAAGCACAGTTCTTAAGATTTTCTTGATGAAGTGTCCTGGTACAAGTGCGTTGAATCGTCCACCATCATATGAGTATCCCAGTGTTCCTGTGATCTTTCTGCCATAGTTCTTAAATTTTGGTGGAACCATTCACTCTGTTCATTTAGGTCACCAAGATTGTCTGAGAAATGATCCAAGTTGCTGAGGAGGGGAAGCTCATATTACAGCCCCAAGTTGATGGAAAGAGAGAATGTTCTGCACTTGTTCAGGGTAGTTATCTGCTTCATGCCTCCAGAAAAATCTCTTACAACCAGAATGAATGAAAACTATGCATCTGCCTCAATATTGTTCATTGACTCTTGGAAATGTGGATCTTTCATGAGTACCCTTATTAGTGGCCTGACGAAAATACCTACCTTCAGTTTTCCAGTTGGAATATTCTGCTTGTGTAGTCAAAACAGGTTCATTCTTTATTCAAAGCCTTCACATACTGTTTCATTAAACCTAGTTTGATATGCAATGATGGTAAAATGGTCTTATCTTTGTCAACCAAGGGCTCTGCAATCACAGACTTTTCTCTATCGACTGTTTTCACTTAAAGGTCATTGTTTTCTTGCTCACTGCTCATCCCGAGATCTACTATCCCGGAGACTAGTAAAGCAGAGATACTGGGTGCATCCACTCTTTTGACCCTGGTGAACATTCACCATCAGCCATCTGTGATAGTGGTATTATATCTTTAGTAAGACCAGGGTGATTATTTCCTGCTCCCCAGTTGTCTTAGATAAGTGGTCAATTAGGATTGATCCATATTTATTGCTATTGTGTAGAAACCCATATTTTAAGCTCTGCTCAGAAATGTCTATGAATAACTGCCATTGGTACATGCTTTTCATCAACAAACCTTGAATATCGATGTAAAAATAATCCAAATTATTTTCCTCCGAGAAGAAGGGCATTAAATCCATTTCTTTATTGTGATACTACGTGATATTGGAACTGGTTGCAGTAAATTCTTTTCTGTTAGCCTGGACAGCAACAATCCTGTTGATTTCTTCAAGGCATTTAGTTCTCTAATGTGGCTATTAAGCTCTGACTGACAAAAACCTCCTGCCAAGTTCCTTCATATCTGTTCCACTTTTTCCCACAAGAACTGTCTACAGCAGAATTAAAGGATTCATCTTCTTCAAGGAGCTCTTCCAGATGAGTGAATGATGGGACACTTACTTTATCAGAGTGTACAACAGGTTGTTCTGCAGAGTCTAGGTCAGGATACGTCCATTTCTTCTAATTATGTCCATTAATAAACTTTATGTTAAGCAAACAGAAGTAACAGCCATCACTGTAGTTTCTCTGTTCTCTCCAGAATATTGGTATGCCAAATTTTCAGACATTTTCTCTTGCCAGTAGTCCCCTGCTGCAGTTACTCACAACTTTTTCAAACAATGTGTGAAGCCCATGTTTTGACTTGGTCTCCCAGAATTAGAAATGAATTTTCTCCACTCCTTACATGTGTATTATTCACAGATATAGCAGAAAGAATCTGGATGGTTCAAAAGCTTTCTTTGTGAGGAAGTCATATCAAGACGTCATGAAAATGACAGAGGTAGATTTAGTTGATAGACTTGTGTAATACCAATATTCAAATTACTAACTATTAAAATTTTACATAGTGTTTCCACATGTGACAGAAATGTTTTCAGTGAAAAACAAAATTACTATTACACAGCAGTTAAATGACAATCCTGTTTACTTTTGGCATTAACAGGGAACACAGCCTGTGACATGCTCGTGAGAAATATTAGAGCTGCTAGAAACAAATGAAAGTCATATTCTTATTCAATAGCGTGAACTCAAAATTACAATCTGAAGTATGAAAAGAAATGTTTAAAATTTACTTCATGTTGTTATTAATATTTTCTGTATTTCAGTTGAGGATTGGATGAAAGTCTATGCCATATCAAGAGGCACTGGTTCAGATGTCCGTAACTCTTTTCTCGGTTATGGAACTCCTTCATCATGGAACGTAGACAAATGTAAAGATAACATTTGTCCTAACTTCTTCCGGCATCCCCTCTTAGACACCTGGGATTCTTTACAAATTGATGAGGTATGTACAAACACACACACACACATACACACACAATACTTCAACACACTTGCATTCACGTTTTTTTTTTTTTTGCATGTTTCAGTCACTGAAAATAATAATAATCCTTTCTACTAAAGGCACAAGGCCTGAAATCTTGGGGGAGAGGACTAGTCAATTTCATCAATTCCAGTATTTCATTGGTACTTAATTTATAGACCCTGAAAAAGATGAAAAGCAAAGTCAACTTTGGCAGAATTTGAACTCAGATTGTAGCGACAGGCAAAATACTGCTAAGCACTTCATTCAGCATGGTAACAATTCTGCTGGCTCTCTGCCTTACTGAAAATAATGATAAGAAAAGAAATTACAATGAAGGTGCATGGCTCTGTGGTGAGAGCATTGAGCTCACAATCATGAGGTTGTGAGTTCGATTCCTGGATTGGGTTGTGTTGTGTTCTTGAGCAAGACACTTTATTTCACATTGTTCCAATTCACTTAGCTGTAGGAATGAGTTGTGACATCACTGGTGCCAAGCTGTATCAGCTTCTGCCTTTCCTTTGGATAACATCGGTAGCATGGAGAGGGGAGGCTAGTATGAGTAGGTGACTGTTGACCTTCCATAAAGAACATTGCCCTGACTTGTGCCTTGGAAGGAAACTTTCTTGGTGCAATCCCATGGTCATTCATGACCGAAGCGGGGTCTTTACTGAGCTGGGTCCATGCTGGGGTACCAACTTGAAGGGTTTTAGTTGAGAAAATTGATTACACTACTTACTTTTTTTTTTTTTAAACTGGTACTTATTTTATCAAACATGCATGTAAACAAAGCAATACCAGTTGTCAAGTGGTGCTTGACACACACAAACACAAAGGTAGCAAAAACACACATATATAATTATATGTGAAGGAATTTCATGCAGTTTCTCTAGACAAATTCACTCACAAGGCATTGGTAAACCTGGAGTTATTGTAGAAGCCACTTGCCCAAGATTCCCGGCAGCAAAACTGAACATGAACCCATGTAGCTGAATTTCTAAACCATACATTTATGCTTGTGCCTTTAGTTGAAAATTTTTTATCCCCCCAATACACTGTGTAATCTAAAAGTATGGAACATACATACTGAAATGTGGAACATACAGAACTGAAATTTTAGTATTATAAATATTGCCTTGATATCATATGGATTGATTTCCCCGTTAACCGACCACTTGGATATGTAATCTTAGATTTCCAAATAATGTCTTCTAATGAGGTCGACCAAAGTTGTAATGCTGTATTCACATGCGATGGGAAACTGGACAGTGTATTCTGTCAATGCCAGTGGTCCTTAAGGCTCTATTCTTGGACCAACTCTATTGTTCCTCTACATCAACAAATTTCTTGCCAATATAAATCAATTCATCAATGCTCATGTTGATGTTCCTGCTCTTTATTCTAGTTTTTCTAGCAATCCCTCTAAGAAATGGGACAAAAAGTGACTAGTAACTTTCAGCTCTAGCAAGACCAAATTCCTGTCTTTCAGTAGGAATAGGAAGCTGGATCCCTATCTTCCTCCCATTTACATAGGTTACAGGCCAAAGGTAAGACAGTCAAACCACTTGAGGAAAGGTCTTCTTTGAAACTGTTTGGTCTTACTTTCTCATCTGACATTCTTATGGTTCTTAAATATAATCAGTTGGCAGGTATGCTTCCAGTCAACCGTCAGGAGATCTAGGGGTAGACCAGGAATGAGAGAGTGGGATAATATCCATAGTTTCAGTTGGTCTCACATAAGAATCCAGCAGGAAAGTGTGTTGACGATTGTTTCTGATCGGACCCTATTGAGCAGGTGCCTAAGGAAACAATTACAATCGTACAAATGGTGTGTGGTGAAAATGAACAGATGGCTGGAAAATTGTGATGCCTGTTCACAGTAGTGAGTAGCAGGGCTATAGCGTTTACAATAAACAAGGCATTTGATTCTCGAAGGCAATATCACAAAATTTCTCTTTCTTCTTCTGTATTATATATGAATATTATATTTTCAGGTGAAACTGGTATTATACAAAAATCAAACACCTGTCCTAAATATGGTCTTTAATGGACGAAATACAACAAGAAAAAACTGGTTTTCTTTTGAAAACCTGAAAAGTTCCCCATGGAATGACTTGAATCAAGGCATGGCCGAAGTATTCTCAATTAATGGAAATCAGTATGCTAATTTTATCACTTTATGTTATTTAATTGTGTTTCTTTATGTTCTGTGATCAAATGCCCCAGCTGTTAACTTTGGTTTTCATCCATCGGATACCAATATATAAAGTATCTCTCAACTCCTTTATTTAACCAAATAAACTTTATGTTTTTGTTGTCCAAAACACCATATCATATTCAGAAATCATTTTTAATTATGGATTGTGGTACTATGCTCAAGTTCAACTTTGACTTTCAGCTTTCCATGGACAATATCATAAAGTACCAGTTTCTTCAACTACATGACAGCCACGTGACTTCTTTCAGAAATACAGAAAAAGGAAGTAAAATAAAACAATTCAGTTGTTCCTAATGTTTAAAAGGAAAATTCCACTGAATTTTCGTCAAGTAGGTCATCCAGCTCGGGATAGGATGCAGAAGAACTGGGTCAGCATCAGAATGTCAGGCACCACATACATCAAGGTGATCTGCACTAGTCTAACGGAATACAAGTTGGTGACAGGAGCAAAAATGAACCAGCTGGTCTATTTTGAAAGATTTTCGAGCCTGCTGCTGCCATCGATAACTTCCAAGCACTTCTGACTGGCAGTGCTACCGAGGAGCACTGCCAGTTTGAGATGAACTCAACTGGGTACAAAAGTGCTGGAAGGTGTGACTGTCCAAGATATGCACAGAGTGACAAAACCATTCCGCATGCACTCGTGCACTGTCAGAGTATTACTAACTTGTGAAAATATGCTGAACAGCTGTTATCACGAGTGGTTCAAATCCATCTATCAGCCAAATCCATCATGAGGATCACCTCAGCCCTCACCTTTATCAAGGTAGGGCAGGCAGTGTTCCTCTGTCTAGTAGCTTTGGCGAAAGAGGTTGTGTGATGGATGAGGCTGAAATGATTCAGGAAAGACACCTTCGTCTTCGGTCAAGCTCTCATCATTTATGTTATCACTTTGTATATATAGTATACTTATGTAAACTCCATCACAAATTGTATTCTGTCCTTATGATGCCCCCCTTATCTATGCCCTTGTGGCTAATAGAAAAATTATTATTATCATCATCATCATCATCATCGTCATTATTTCGGTTTTGTTCAGGTTCGGTCTTATTCCTGGTAAAATTTATGTGGATAGCGTGTTACTACTTGTAACCTTAGGCGCCCACAAGCTTCCAACAGTCATTCAAGTGCTTTGGCAGAATCATAAGCACACCAAGCAAAATGCTCGGTGGTATTTCATTCATCTTTATGTTCTGACTTTGATTTTGCTTTTCATCCTTTCGGGGTCAATGAAATAAGTATCAGTTGAACACTGGAATCAATGGCATCAACTGTCCCCTCTCCCAGATTTCAGACCTTGTGCCTATAGTAGAAAGGATTATTATTATTATCTACTTTTAATCTGCATGTTTGTTACAGTCACTTGTCGAGACACACCCAGTGCCCTGGGGCGAGTGAAGGATAAGAGATGTTACAGTATGACTGAAAGCTTGGGGAGGGGAAGTAGCGAAACATCTTCATGTAATACAACACAGACATTTAAATTGATAGGGTTTTTCTAAGGATGTGGGCAGTACTTGTCAGCACAATCTTTCGGATTTCTCTGAGACATGGTTCTCCTGGGAACTTATCTAGATGTTTCTAACATCCCTTTTTGTTATCATACCTAGGTCACCTACAGTAAGAGGGACAGTTCTCGTTTTAAGATGTTACATCTTTTGTATTTCAATTTCCAGGTCCTTATATTTATTTAATTTGTCAAATTCCTCGACAGATATATTTTTATCAGTGGAAACACTTACATATATTAGTCTACAAATATTTTCTTCCCTACCTTTAATAATTATGTCTGGTCGATTAGCCTGGATCATTCTGTCAGTGTTGACAGGAAAATCTCAGAGGATATTGACATTTTTACATTCAACAATTGGCTCAGGATGATGTTCATATCAGTAAGCAGGAGTGCTGATTTTCTAGTGTTTACATATTTTCCAATGTAAATACTGTCCTACCCTATCATGGGGATTTTTGCATTTGTTTGGCGCCAGCAAAGGATATCACGAGATAAGATGGTCTATTGTTTCATCAAATGTGTTACAGAATCTGCATTTAGGGTCTGAACTGTTTTGAAGAACGTTAGACTGGTAGTTTCTTGTGAGCAAGCTTTGATCTTGTGCTGTCAATATAAAACCTTCAGTCTCTGTTTTCAGTCTTGAACTTCTCAGCCACTGATGGGTTATTTCTTGATCTACATTAACATTTCGACTTCGAAGTATATACTGTCCATGCAGAGACCTCTGGCTCCACTGCTCCTCAATTTGTTTCTGCCCATTCTTTTTTGCAGTTTGCTCGATCCATTTTGCTTGTTTTGTGGTAGTGGCTTCAGGTTCTTCAAATATTTCAGGATTAATGTCAAGTTCAATTGCGAATTTGCAAGCTTCCTTGACAATTGAATGTGATTTTTTGCTGCTTTCATGTCTGCACACAAGTGGCAGCATCTAGTCCTCTATACTAGATAAGTACCTGTTCATTGCTATTGTGGAGGTCTTACAGCACAGTTCTACCTGCATCATTCCTCTCCCCTCATTACTTCTAGGTAGGGACAGATGATCAGCATCTGCTTTTGAGTGGTGCATGTTCTTAGAAGTTAGTATTTTTCCTGTCTTCCTGTCCAGGCATTAGAGTTCTGTAAGATTCCAGTTAATGATGTTAAAACTATATTGGACTACTGGAAGTGCCAGGGTGTTAATGGCTTTGATGCGATTTTTAGAGTTCAGTTCAGATTTTAGTATGAGTCTTATTCTCCTGTAATGTTCCTTTCTTATTTTTTTCCTTCATGGTAGCATGTTGTATACCATTTCCTTCATTTATCTCCAGGTATTGGCAATTTTCTTGTCAGTCGAGCTCCTTGATGGTAGAGTCAGTATCTAATTTAATGGAAGATGTTTGCCTGAGCTTGCCTCTTACAAAAGTTGCTTTAGCACACTTATCAAGGCCAAAGTCCATCCTGATGTCATTAATGAATTCTTTAACATCTGTTAGCAACCCTGCTAGCTCTTCATTATTTCTAGCAAACAACTTCAGATTGTGTACATAAAACAAATGGTTTATTGTTGCATTGTAAACTTTGAACCCATACCTAGTGTTATTTAGTTCGTTTGAGAGTGGGATCAGTGCCATGCAAAAGAGCAAAATGGAAAGAGAGTCACCTTGAAAGATGCCTTGTTTGGTGTTGATGTTGTTAGTTTGGCTCATCCCATTACTATGGTTTAGAAGGAGATGTGTGTTCCACTTGGCCATGATACCTTGTAAGGATTATGACAATATTATTATTATTATTATTATTATTATTATTATTATTATTATTATTATTATTATTATTATCATTATTACTACTTCTACTACTATTACTATTATTATTATTATTCAATTGATTTGCATTTTATTTTATCTTCCAACTGGGTCTCAGCCAGAGACCTTAAGACACGTGTATGTTAGATGGAGAGAAACTTCCAGAGAATGTGGGGCATTGACATCAACACAATTTTTTTAATCTCGTAGATTGTTGACTTCCCAGGGATCTGATCGAAAATTTGTCAGTACCTTTCTTGATCATTCTCAGGGCACCTACAACAACAGGGGTGGTTTTGGTTTTTAATTGTCACGTCTTAGATATCTCAATCTCAAGCTCCTTATATTTCAACAGTTTTTCAAATTTCTTTGCTGAGATGTTTCTCTCAGTAGGCACAGTCATATCAATTAGCAGGCATGTTTTTTGTCTTAGGTCTTTGATGACGATGTCTGGTCTGTTAGTATTTATTTGTCTGTATGTATGTATCCCATAATCCCATAGGATGATAACATTCTCTCTCTCAGTGACTGGCTCTGGATGATGTTCATACAAGTTCTTAAGGTGTGGGATTTCACAGTGACAGCATATATTCCAGTGCAAGTATTGGCCAACTTGATCATGCCTGGTTTTATATTCTGTAGAGACAAGGACTGAGCAACCACCAACAACACGGTCTACACCCTCAAGTTTGTCATTGCAGAGTCTATACTTTGTGTTTACCTCATTGTCTGTGACATTAGCTTGATGATTCCAAATGAGGGGACTCTGATCTTGTGCCGCTAGGATAAATCCTTCTTTTTTGGCTTTCAAACCAGCATTCTGTAACCACTGATGAGTTCTTCTCATATCTACATCAGTTTCCCCAGCTCATTTGGGGTATTGCTCATGCAATGGTTTTTCTTTCCACAGTCTTGATATTACCTTCAAGCTTTTGTTTTACACCTTTTTGCTGCCTTAGTGGGTGGTGTGTCCTCCTTATCATCATCATAATCAGGAAGGTTTAGCTCTCATCTGTATTAATATTCTTCCTTTGAGATTGAGTGCAGTTTCTTACTCTGTACATGTTGCCTTACCAGCTGCGTCATCCAGTCGATGTTACTTTTGATGTACACTTGAAGTCCTATCATTGTCATTTTATAGAACATTTCAAGTTGGATTATCCCTCTACCACCTTCCTTTCATGAGAGATAAAGCCTGTGGACGTCTGATTTTGGGTGGTGCATCTTGTTTAGTGTCAGCAGTTTCCTGCTCTTTATGTCCATATGCTAGAGTTCACTCAGATTCCAATTAATGACATTAAGGTTATACTGGACAACTGGTACTGCCAAGGAGTTTATAGCTGCGATTCTATTCTGGGAGCTCAGTTCAGTATTCAGGACTATTCTGACACATCTATAATACTCTTTCATTGATCCATGTTGAATCCCTTTCCCTTCTTGTATCCCAAGATACTTATAAAAGCTTTGTTGGTCCAGGTCTTAGATAAATGTATCATGATCACTTTGGGTCATGGTATTAGCTGTCAGCTTACTATGTTTGAACGAAGCTTTTGCACACTTATCAAGGCCAAATTCCATATTGATGACATCACTGAATTTTTTCAGTTACTAGTAGCCCTTTCAGGTCCTTATCATCTTTTGCATGTAATTTCAGATCATCCTTGTAGAGCAAGTGTGAGATGATCTTGTCCAATATTTTGTAATGGTAATTTGTACTATCCAGCATGTAGGACAAGGGAATTAGGGAAAAACAGAAGAGAGGGGAGGGTGAATTGGCCTTGAATATTCTGTCACATATGAGCCTTTCTCATGGTTGAGAAACAATTTTGTGTTCCACAGTGCCATACTGTGCTGTAGAAAACATATTGCGAAAGGAGTGATCATGTATATATTTAATGCCTTTAAGATTCAGCTTCTGCCGAGGTCGATTATGCTTATCATTCTTTCAGGCTCAATGAAGTAAGTACCAATCATGTACTGGGGTCAGTGTAGTAGACTTAGCCCTCTCCCACAAAATTTCAAGTCTTGTGCCAAAAGCAGAAAGGATTATGGTAATTGTTCAGTTTAGGGATATCAAAAAAGTAAATAAAATCCAAGGGGGAGATAACTAGTAAAAAGACATAAGTCAACTTAAATACCGTAGTATGGTGACATGGCAAATTATAATTTTCGCATGTGTATAGATTCATAATTAGTCGATGCCATGCCAACCACTGAAGAATCTTGTCTCATGATTCAGCTAATTGGGTGATATTCCAAGATTCCTCCACATGCCATTCTGATCAATTCCAAAGGAGCACAAATGTAATTTCAATCAAGAACAAAATAAGAATTTTTAACACTAACGTAAATGCGGTGTTATTGTGTGGGGCTGAGACATGGCAAACAACAGTTAAGTCAAATAAGCAAATACAATCATTCATCAACAGGTGCTTGCATAGTATACTTAGAATTAGATGGCCCGAACACATAAGCAATATGGAGCTATGGCAAAGAACAAATCAAGTTTCGATTAGGGAGCAAATATTTAAGAAAAAGTGGAAGTGGATTGGTAGCACAATTAGAAAGGACACACCAAATGTAGTGAAAAGTGCTTTACAGTGGAATCCGGATGGATATAGAAAGAGGGGTCGGCCTAAGAACTCGTAGCGTAGATCAACACAAAAGGAACTAGAGAAAGGGGGACATTCATGGCAGAGTATAAGTACAGAAGCCAAAAATTATGAAACATGGAATTCAGTTATAAGTAGCCTATACTCTGTGTTGGAGGGTTAAAGGCAAAAAAAAAAATTTTTATTATTATTATTATTATTATTATTATCTATATTAATATTATTATCATCATGGCCATCAGCCTGGCAAGCCACACTTTTTATAAAGAAAAAACACAAAATAGTTTTATTTACACTCTTCAATTTATATCAGCATGGAGAACAAGTTATTTGCTGTTGAGTGGTGAGTTTATTTTCCTGTTTTGTCCCCCAATTTTGAGGGATAGGTCAATTGTTTTGGGTTTTTTTAAGCAAAGTTGTGTGCATTTTCCCCACCAACATGAAGAAAACACAAAACACGGAGATGCTTATATGTGTGAGAGAGGGAAAAAGTGAGGTGCGTCACCAAATGTCAATGAGAGTGAGAGTGCATGTGTGTGAAGTGACTTTGGTCTGAGAAAAAAACAGACTAGAGTTGTATTTTTGTCAGAAAAAAGGACAAAAAATGACAAGGGAGCCAATTTTTTCAAGAAGGATCACTTGGAAGATCTTTTGAAAAGCAAGGGCTCTGTTTTCAACAACATTATTCGAAGTGAAAGCATTAATTTCAAAAATGTAAGCGGTGAAAGCCCTTCCGTGAGTGAGGCAATGGATGAGTTAACTACATATAACAACAACAGCAAGAACAACAACATCAGCAGCACTATCAACAACCACAATAACAAAGGTGACAACAGCAACAACAAAACCAACAACGGCAGCAACAACAGCAATGACAAAGACTACAAAAGATCTGAGACACAAACTGGTAGAACGGCTTGGAACAGCTCTTCAAAACCTCCTTTGGCTGGAGCAGCCAAGTCATCTCATCAGAGAATACGATTCTCCAAAAAGGAACTTAAATATGCTAGACAGCTAGTCGAGAGGGAGAGAATAGCTGTAAAGTTAAATACCCCACCTGAGACAATCCAGGATACAATACATCGCACAGTGACGTACTTCACAATTGGGTTAAAGTCAAGGAGGGTGGAAAGAGCCACAGAGGCTCAAATACAACAAGCTTTAGATTCCATCTGGAATCTAAAGGAATATATACAGAGAGGAAGGGCTTATGGAATGGTGGATGTTTGATTCCACACCGAGGAAGAACCCAAACATCACTCTCTGAATCCCCTCAAAAGCAAAGAGCTGTCGCTAGTTCTTTACTACTGTGGTCAGGGACTGCCAAAATTATAATTCAGTAGATGCTGCCAGAAATAGCCTTTCCTTAGCTAATTGCAACAGTGATGATAGACATTGAGAAAAACTTGAAAATCTTCGAAGCCTATCAGACAAAAAAGGAGAACCAGTCTGAGATAACCATAGAACTCATACAAACAACACAAAAGAATGTGGATCTCATCCCAGACCAGATCCTTCTTCCTGGGGGCAGCATAATTCCAGTCAGGGTAGATGGAAAAATAGCAAAGTGCCACTTTGCTTTTCACCTAAGTATTTAAAAGCTGATTGCCCTAAACAAAACGAAAACAAGAGACGGGCACCTCTCCTCTCTACACCAACAATAGCCACCAGAACTCCAGCAACAACAGCAGATTCAGCTGTAGTACCACTAACACCAACAAGCATACCAACACCGAGTTCACCCAAACACTTCTCAGCACCCAAAGATGTTCCACTTCCCAATGCAGAGCAGGAGGACATCACAGCTGGAGAGACAGACTGCGATGAGGACTGGCAGTTAAAAACGATAAAATGTAAAAGAGACAGAAGGAGAAATAAACAAATGGACAAACAACAACAACAACAATCCTCATCCACACAAAAAGTGGAAAGGAAAAAAAATCAAAACAACAAAACAAAATATGCCCAAAATGAACACTACATTAACACCACCACCTGTGACACCTAAAAGACAAGCCATTCCACACATACAACCACAAAAACAATCATAACCACAACAACAACAACATCAAACATAAAGACAGCAACATTATGAACCACATGGCAATAAACTCAAAACAACGATGAATCAATGAAATATATAACAGACACAGTGGAGCCACAGTGGCCCAGTGGTTAGGGCAGCGGACTCGCGCTCATAGGATCGCGGTTTCGATTCCCAGACCGGGCGTTGTGAGTGTTTATTGAGCGAAACACCTAAAAAGCTCCACGAGGCTCCAGCAGGGGATGGTGGCGAACCCTGCTGTACTCTTTCACCACAACTTTCTTTCGCTCTTACTTCCTGTTTCTGTTGTGCCTGTAATTCAAAGGGTCAGCCTTGTCACACTGTGTCACGCTGAATATCCCCGAGAACTACGTTAAGGGTACACATGCCTGTGGAGTGCTTAGCCACTTCCACGTTAATTTCACGAGTAGGCTGTTCGGTTGATCGGATCAACTGGAACCCTCGACGTCGTAAGCGACGGAGTGCCAACAACAATAACAGGCACAATCATCACACCAAAAGATTTTGTCACACCCACATTCTTCCTACCTGCACATATACAAATCATTCAAACAACACAAAACATATATGCATACTTAAATACCCAAACCCCACAGGAAATTGGAGATTTTTGAGGGAATATCACCAAAAGAAGTCTTGGAGATTTGCTGTTTGAAACACCCCCAAGACAATAGGAGGGACGAGCAATCCTACCCTCCAAACAAAACCAAATAAGTCTGCTTGAATGTATATGGCCTGGGGTCATCTTGTAAGCAGGGTCACCTGCTCAATGACCTCAGGGAACTGATGGAAAAAGCACCTGCCCCAAAAGTCAGGGCACCCATGGTTTTTATGGGATTTTTCCATGAGCAGCCCTTAAACGTCTCCTTCCTATTGAGGATTACACATTGTTGATCTCGTTTTGTAACTTTAGTCTTATTTACACACAAAACCCTCACAACTACACACACTCACACACATACATTTTTTTTTTGTTTTGTCCTCTGCTGTCCATAATGTTTTTCTTCAATGTAAACCCTTATAGTTAATATGCGTGCAGTTTCAAGTAAAGATGATTTTTGCAATACTCTATAATTATTATTATTATTATTAATCTGTCAATAAAAACCTGTCTCAAGTTTGTACATCTTCCTCTTTCTGGCTTGCAGTTACAATCGTTTCTTTTATATTGGCGGGTATGGATCTTGTGCAACAGACTATGGTTGGTTTACCATTCTGCAAATGGACCAGGCTTGTCAGTATGAAAGGAAACAATATCCTGCATTCATTTACTCTAATACTAGTTCAATGGTCAGATGGAGTGAGGGTAAGTAGATTTGTGTTTGACAAAATATCTGTGTGTGTTTTTGTGTCTTGTAGTAGTAGTAGAAGTAAGTGGTGGTAGTAGTAGTAGCAGCAGCAGTAGCAGTTGTAGTAGTGGTAGTAGTTGCTGTTGCTATTATTGCTTATGTTATTGTTGTTGTTATTGAAATTAATGTTCTTATATTCTCATTCGCCACTGCTGGGACGAGTTCCATCTCCCTCGGACGTATGCATTTTGTATTTTTAAAATACACATTCACATGAAACACCACTATTTTCTGGACTTATAACTGCAGTAAATTTTGCTTCCCACAATATATTTACATTAGTTATGATACATAAATGGCTATTGTAATTAATTTTATTGTTATTGTTATTTTCAGGACATGCAACAGCCGATTCTATGGCTGTATTTCTCCATATAAAACCAGAATAAGCAATTACGAAAAATAACTTCAAATAATCGGTACAACAGAGAGGATTGAAGTTCATATAGGAGAGAGATTCTCACCCAAGCCCTTAGGAAATATGAGATGACACTTGTACTCTCCAATTATAAGCCTTGTATCTAAATAAGAAACTTCCAAGATACATACCTCTGAATGAATCATCAGTGATGTTTCTGAAATTTCAGTGGTTTACAGGATTTTTTTCAACATCAAACCCCTCACCCAGGAGATCCAGCTCAGATTCAACAAGTTCCAGCTTGGTTCCTGATAGCAGAAAACCATCGACCTTCCTTTATCATCCAACAATTACACTTATACATCACTCTAATTTATGTCTATTCATTTTCAAAGACTTTTCATAAGCTTGTCCTAAACGTCTGTACCTGTTTACAGGCTTTTCGTTTGCTCTTGTTTCATATGTTCTCAATAATATAAGTTTCCTTTTCATAAGTTCCAGGTTATTCTGGTGGTTGAAAATATATTATTAATATTTAACATACATGGTGCATGTATGTTACATTAGAAACACAGGACGAGTAAAGGGTTAAACATAATGAGATTTGTATTATATCACAATACTCTAGATGGTTCAATTAAAAATAAATAAAATAATTATAAATAAATTGAGTTTTATTTCATTTTCAGGTGTAGATGTACATTGTAGGAAGTGTGAAACTTAATCAAATATTTCCTAGGTTTGGGAGACAAAGAAAAGGTTTGGAATTACTAAGTTTGTTGGAAACAATGTTGTTCACTCGACATAAAGAATGGATACAAGGTATGATGTTGATTACTGATGTAATGAATCATCTACAAACTCTCAACTTGGCTCTGCAGGGAGAAGGATAAGATTATTTCTTATCTTACTCAGAAGGTTTTCAAAGAGAGATATTGTCAAGAAATTTCAGTCACTTTCCCAATCTCTGAAAAAGAGTAAATACATTCCCTGACATTAAATTACAAGAGCTGCTTGATAATTTGCTAGCCAGGTTTGAATACCTGCAGAAGATGGAACCCTCCTTTATCTTTCTGGTAAACCCATTCAAATGTTGTTTTTTAGGTGTTATAACACCTGATGATTCATCCCAGAGCATGTATCTTAGAACTTTCTTATTTAGATACAAAGCATGAAATTGGAGAGTACAAGGCCTGAAATTAGTAGACGTTGCTATCAACCCTAATATTTGATTGCCATTTATTTTAATGATAAGCAAAGATTAATAGAATAATGTTATTGTTAACAGTAAATATCATTCTGAAAAGTGTAGTTTAAGTAAGATTTGGTTGCTATTTCTGGCAGGTCAAGAAACCACATAAATGTTTTGACTTTGTTGACTTTTTTGTTCTCGTCTCAGCACTGAGTTGGGACTTCTGATAGGTTAAAAATGGAGGCTTTCGTCAGCCACTGACCAGCTTATTACATTTGCAACAAGAAAGTACACATCCTAACATCTACAGCTGGAAATGGGACCTTGGAATTTTTTTTATTTAACTTTATTGTTACTATATTTCTGTTGAAATACACTGCCTTTTATTTCAATTAATTCTGAAAAGAATGAAGCATTTAGTAAAATAACTTTATTTCGTTGTTGTTTGAAACATATTTTTACATGAAATTTTGACAGGTTTTAATTTAGAACACTTTATAATAGGGAGCTTTTATAGTAAGAGTCAAAGGCAGCTTCAGGTAAGTTCATATCAAACTTTGCCAGAGCAAAGCAGTCACCCAATCCAAAGCTGGGACCTAGTTGGATTGACTAATTACAGTGAGAATACAGTATTGACATGAGAAATTAAACATTGTAAGTTATAAAAATCAGTATATAATAGATTATTGATCACAGAGAAATTTTGCACACACACAACACACCTTCACAGACATAATGATTATTTTATAACACCAGAATATACAATATCAGAGACATTGCACAAGACAGTTACACTTTGCTTGCACATAGTCATGGATGTCATTATTGTTGATGTTTTTATTATTTAAATCCATCAAGTTTGCTCGACTAAAGGCGGTGCTCCAGCATGGCCGCAGTCAAATGACTGAAACAAGTAAAAGAGTAAAGAGTAAGCAAAACTATGATTAAAAATATGCTAGCCATGGCCAGCCAGTTTTTTGGCATAGTATTTGTAAGCATACATTCTCCATTGCATCAATCCATTTTTAAACGCTAGAGTATTATTGAAGGGACATTTGACTGCTGTTTCTGGTTGAATTAACAACCTGATGGACGCTTGCTAGTTGGTTTCAGCCAATTTCATTATAAAATTTTCTTCATCACTATACATTACAAAGTTTGTTTCTTTCTTTAGCAACGACTGAATAGCACAGTGACTTTGCCAAATCGTAATTGCTAGACTTACAAGAAATAGTTGCCACACCTAAATCATAGTAACTCTAACCACTTAGATAAGGAAACGATACATTTGATTATATAGTTATATGTCCCACTAAAAAGAGGAAATGGCCTAAGTTGGAATACTTTTGATTGCAGAATGTTCTCCAACTTATTCTAAAAGACATATAATATTCATCTTATATTATAAAGGGAAAGAAGAGGAAGAATCAAAATATATACCATGACTTGTATTTAGAAGAAGGGGTGGAGAATGAGTAAGTTATTGTTGAGAAAGAAATACAGTGCGAGGGAGAGATTGGACGGCAGATCGAGAAATTAATTTTTTGTAACTAAACACTTTAAAACTTCGGACACTGGTAGAATGTGTCATATAAAACCTTTTTTACTCTTAGTGGTGTTGAGGAAAGTTTCTATTTACGAAGTTATTTCGTGTTAAAGTTGTTGTGTTTCGGTAATTTCAACCAATCAATGACATGTATTCAGCTGAATAAAATAATTTTGTTCCTGATTAGTAAAAAGAATACTTGTTTTGCAAATTCTATTATTCAAGTCTTTATCAATTACTCTTACTCTTTCACTTGTTTCAGTCATTTGACTGCAGCCATGCTGGAGCACCACCTTTAGTCGAGCAAATCAACCCCAGGATTTATTCTTTGTAAGCCTAGTACTTATTCTATCGGTCTCTTTTGCCGAACCGCTAAGTTACAAGGATGTAAACACACCAGCATCGGTTGTCAAGTGATGTTGGTGGGACAAACACAGACACACGAACACACATATATATATACAAGCAAATAATTCAAAATAATGAAGTGTTCGTATGAGAGAGTGGTCTGCCTGTCCATCAATGAAGTGAAATGGAAGTGAAAATGATAGGAAAATGAAAAACTGAAACACAAATAATGAAGAGGTGTTTTACCTTTCAGTTGTTTTGTTAATTGGACTATGGCCATGCTGGAGCACTGCTTTGAAGGATTTTAGTTGCATCCACTCCAGTCTTTTTTTTTTTTTTCAGTTTGTTAGACTTCTAAGTTTGAGATAATGTCATTATAGATGCCAATTAGCATACCTCTGCATCTGTACTCTCCACCCTCAAATTTGTTGCCTTGTAACCTCCAGAAAAATGGATATTTTTGTATGAAATTTCCAACATGGTGTAGAATTTGTTGTGAAACAAATTTTTGAATGAATCGAGCCCCCACTGTACGTTTTCTTTTCAATCTGGTACTTGTTCTGTCAGTCACTTTTTGCTAAACCGCTAAGATTGAAAGACTTAAACAAACCAAAACTAGTTGTCAAGCAGTGATAGGGAACAAACACAAAGACGAAGACTCTCTCACATACATATGCACATATATAATGGGCTTTCACAGTTGCAATCTTCCGAATTCACTCCTAAGCCATTTGTTGGCTTAGGGCTATAGTAAAAGACATTTGCCCAAGTTGCTATGCAGTAGTACTGAAACTACACAGCCAAAAAAAAATGGTATAACCAAAAAATTAAAGGAACCCAAATCCAAATTGTTCAAATGGGCCACTTACTAATGCATTCCACTGCTTTTTGAACATTTTGTATTAATTATATTAATATTTTATTCCTTAAAGAGTATTTCTGTAAGTATTAAGGACTTGCAATAATCTATAATGAAAGCATTACATATACCAAAATTGTAGACTCTACATCTTTAGTTATGGAGAAAGCTCACAGTTGATGGAAATAAATGAAATACAAAAAAAATAAATAAACAAACCCCTGGTATACAGTGTTCTTCTTTTTGAAAAACCCACATATGAACTGCAAAAAGAAGAGCACTGTATACCAGATTAAGTGCCAAGAAGGGACTTGTGTGATTAACCCAGAGTCACATATTAATAAACAAACCAATATCTATATATTGTAGAGAGGAAACAAAAGATAATATGGAAAAGGAATTATGTGAGGACAGTGTTGAATACAAAATGCAGTTGAAAAGGGTTAATTTTCCTGATGATTCAAAGAAAGGGAAAGATAAAACATCTTACTTCTGTGATATCTGTGGTAAATCATTTTTGCATAATCAATGTTTAATCACTCACAAACGTATTCATACAGGAGAGAAACCATTTTGCTGTCATGTCTGTAGTAAATCATTCTCTCAAAGCAGCACTTTAAACAGTCACAAACTCATTCATACTGGAAAGAAACCATATAAATGTGACATCTGCGGAAATGCATTCTATGGAAGTAATGACTTAACTAAACACAAATGTATTGTTCATAGAGGAGAGAAACCATATCACTGTGATATTTGTGGTAAATCATTCTCTGGAAGCAGTGACTTAACAAAACACAACCGTATCCATACAGGTGAGAAACCATATCACTGTGATATCTGTGGTAGATCATTCTGTGGAAGTAGTGATGTAACAAGACACAAACGTATTCATACGGGGGAAAAACCATATCCCTGTTATATCTGTGGTAAATCATTCTTCCAAAATGGTGATTTAACTGCTCACAAACGTATTCATACAGGTGAGAAGCCATATCACTGTGATATCTGTGGTAGATCATTCTTGCAAAATCACCATTTAACTGAACACATAAGAAGTCATACTGGAGAGAAACCATATCATTGTGATGTTTGTGGGAAATCATTCCTTCGACGTGGTGATGTGACTATTCACAAACGCATCCATACAGGAGAGAAACCTTATTGCTGTGATATTTGTGGTAAATCATTCTCTATAAGCAGCGACTTAACTAAGCACAAACGTATTCACACGGGAGAGAAACCTTATTGCTGTGATATTTGTGGTAAATCATTCTCTATAAGCAGCGACTTAACTAAGCACAAACGTATTCACACGGGAGAGAAACCTTATTGCTGTGATATTTGTGGTAAATCATTCTCTATAAGCAGCGACTTAACTAAGCACAAACGTATTCACACAGGAGAGAAACCATATCACTGTGATATCTGTGGTAAATCATTCTCTGGAAGCAGTGACTTAACAAAACACAACCGTATCCATACAGGTGAGAAACCATATCACTGTGATATCTGTGGTAGATCATTCTGTGGAAGTAGTGATGTAACAAGACACAAACGTATTCATACGGGGGAAAAACCATATCCCTGTTATATCTGTGGTAAATCATTCTTCCAAAATGGTGATTTAACTGCTCACAAACGTATTCATACAGGTGAGAAGCCATATCACTGTGATATTTGTGATAAATCATTCTCTCAGAAAAGTAATTTAACTAGACATGTGTATAGTCATAAAGAACAGTAACTGTGTCATTGTTGAAGATAAGCTCCTGAGAAAGACAACACATGAAATGTACAGCTTCATTTTTGTTGATCAAATAATTTTTTGCCTTTTTCTTGTTAGTATATCTAATAATTTTCTTATTTTTTTATACTTGTGGAGTAATCTAGTAATTTTACCAACCCACAGTGAGAAATTATCATCAATATTTATAAATATTAATATTGATACAATTCTCTGCTTAGTGATTTTTGTTCACAAGAGTTTCTTGATCAAATTCATCTTTTCCTTTTTCATATTAGTATATCATGCAATTTTATGGATGATGCTTTACAATATTCATGAAATTTCTGTATACACCAACAGAAAAAACAACTCTTAATTTGATCAGCAAAATTTAATCCTTTAGCATTCAAACTGGCTGTATCTGGCCCAAATATTCTACCCATTTTATACTCAAACTGGCCAGAGCCAGCAACTCACACCTACCCTGCAATGTCATTCTAAAAACAAACAATTACATCCTTCACATGCTGAAGCTACAAGATAATACCAGATAAATTTTTTTTAATGTGAATAAATAAGGATTACTTATGACAAAGTAATCTGAATGCTAAAGGGTTAAGCAGTAGATGTCGCTGGGTTATGTTAAATACAAATGTCAAAACTCATTCTTTGAAAACATATTTTACTCAACCATTAATGTATTCACACAGGAAAGGTATACCAGTGTTGTATCAGGATCAATACTGTTTTATATAACTACCACTGTATATTAGTGCTATAACTTATGTCTATGATATTTTTAATAAAAGCATTCCTTCAGAATACTTATGTATACACCTTCTGACACACTTCCAGGATCAAGATACCATTGATTTATTTGATATTGTGCATCTGACCCATGCCAGCATAGGATATGAACACAAAAAGAGGGTGATGACGTGTGCATAAATAGGTGAGAAACATATTGTTGGAAGGTATAACATCCCTATACAATTACAGTTATCACTGTTAGAAATAATAAACAAAGTTCAGAATATTATATTCCATCATGTTATAATAAGTTATGTGGATGATATCTAACAAATATTTTCAATTTTTTATGCATTCTTTCAGGTGTCTTATGCATATTCCGGTTTCATCTCATCTCATCTTCACCCTCTTATACCTGAGAGGGTCGCAGGGGCAGAGTCCTCAAGCACTCTTTCCATCAGGTCTTGTCAGAAGGAATTATCTCCCATTGATTCTGCTTGATCCCCAAGCAAGATTAGCCAAGTTCATAAATGTTATGCAGTCATCTTGCTGGTGGTCCTGTTTGTTAGATTTGCCTGAAAAAACTTCTGCAGCAATTCTTTCCTGATACATTCTTACTACATGTATCTGGTATCAGAGCTGTGATCTCTAATCTCAACATTACTCCACAGACCCATCAGAGGAATCCCAACTTGGCCACTAGCATTTGTGATATTACTCTTTCAGTCATTAACCAAAATTCATTACCGTAAGGGCAGACATGAACATCGAATTGAAGATAGCAAGTTTGCTTTTTACTCCCACCTCCCTTTTAATGATCAAATTCTGAAGCTGGCACCTTATTGCTCAAACTCCTGCAATTCTTGCACTTGATTCAGTCTTCTGGCTCCCATCACTCCTGAAAACGACCCCAAGATACTTGAACTTCTCCACCGGCTTCAATGGACCTCCAGTCACATATACAATCTTCATGGCTCTGGTTTTCATTCCTGCTAGGCAGTACTCAACAGCAAACCTATCAAGTGCATGTTGGTGATTACTTTCCGACATTTTTAGTAGTGCCATGTCTACAAATTCCAGCCAACCAATACAACGCTCTCTGGTCTCAATACCATTTCTAACCTGGCTGTGCATGTCAATCCTGTCCGTAAATATTATGAAGAGTTCAACATCCACATTGAATGGTTGTGATTGGCTCCATTTATCCCAATACAAATACTAGGGCATTCGTATATTTCTATATCCCATCAAGGGAATGTCACTGATGTTTGTTTATATTTATATATATTTACCATGTCTTTTATCTGTGGCATGATTCCTGAATGTGAATTTGCAATTGTGTCAGTATCACTTTCAATTTAATATAAATGCAAATTGGATGGTATAATTTGTGAATCTTCATCAATGTTTTAAAGTTTATTTTGCACTTTGTCTGAACTGCATGCCTGTATACGTTTACATGTTTTACAATTAGGAAAGGAAGGAAAATAAAATTTGTTCATGAAGCTTTCAAAAGGAAATTCGATATTTTTAATTGAAGAAATTTGATTGATAACTATTTGCATGGATGCACTCATACTTTGAAAAGAAATATAAGATTTTTACACAATGCAAATTCCAGCAAAATCTTAGAGGAAATAGCACTAATGTGGGTTGGCTATGTTTATTTCACTGCATCTAGTTAGTGTTTTGTCATTTCAGCACTGAGGCCCAGAATCCTTAATTTTTACTTCATTATTTCCTCTTGGTGAATATTCTTCATAAGTCAGGGATTGAATGAAGTGGTTGAGAAATGTTTTGTAAAAGATATGGTGGTTGAGAAATATTTTAAGAAGGATATTGTTTTAATTGTATGTGGTAGATGAGAAATGTTACCACAACACTGGCATGAGACAGCACTACAGCATGTGTAGCTTTTGTGGTCTAGAATGTATTATTTTTCTATCTGAATAATGACAGTCTGTATTACAGCACCAATTGCCAAACTGTGGCTCTTTGATCATTAATATACATGGCTGATGGAATGTATTTAAGCTCAGATCTTTTTTATCACAATATTTAAATTAAATACAATTCAAGCTTTCCAATTATTTATTGGATATGAACTGATACCAGTATAGTGTTGTGGGAACAATGTTTCTTATTTTTGCAGGAAGGGAGAATGGCATTCCCCAACTATTTCAAATAAGACCAAATACATAATTGTAATGATTTTGTTAAAAAATATTCACCCTTGCTATTTTAGTATTGTGCTCTTTAACTTTCTCAGCATATTTCCCGTTCAAATTCTACCCAGGTAGATTCATATAATTGTATAAGAAAGAGTGTTATTAGCATGTAGAATGTTATTTTCATCACTCTCTTTCAAAACAAGCTCAAATGTGTCGCATACATTTGTAAATGACATTAAATACTCTTTACTTGTTTCAGTCATTTGACTGCGGCCATGCTGGAGCACCACCTTTTAGTCGAGCAAATCGACCCCAGGACTTATTCTTTGGAAGCCTAGTACTTATTCTATCGGTCTCTTTTGCCGAACTGCTAAGTTACGGGGGATGTAAACACACCACCATCAGTTGTCAAGCAATGTTGGGGGGACAAACACAGACACACAAACACATACATATATATATATAGATATATACGACGGGTTTCTTTCAGTTTCCGTCTACCAAATCCACTCACAAGGCATTGGTCGGCCCAAGGCTATAGTAGAAGGCACTTGCCCAAGATGCCAAGATGGGAAAATTTATTTGATGTCGCTACTGTTGTTTATTTTTCAGTACTTGTTTTGGTTTGCTTTACACAATGACCGTTGTTGCATTAACTAAGAACAATATTGACATAGGCGCAGGATTGGCTGTGTGGTAAGTAGCTTGCTTACCAACCACATAGTCCCAGGTTCAGTCCCACTGAATGGCACCTTGGGCAAATGTCTTCTACTGTAGCCTCGGGCCAACCAAAGCCTTGTAAGTAGATTTGGTAGACAGAAACTAAAAGAAGCCTGTCATATATATATATATGTATCTGTGTTTGTCCCCCACCACCATCGCTTGACAACTAATGTTGGTGTGTTTACATCCCCATAACTTAGCAGTTTGGCAAAAAAGACCGATAGAATAAGTACTAGGCTTACAAAGAATAAGTCCTGGGGTCAATTTGTTCAACTAAAAGCAGTGCTCCAGCATGGCCACAGTCAAATGACTGAAATAAATAAGCAGTAAGTATTGACTCAATAATTACTTTACTTGATGATGGATCCCTGACCGTTCATAGAGCAATGAATAACAACCAATTGTTAATGATAATGCTAGATCTGAGCGAGGCATTGTTCTTTAGTGCAAAGGGCAGGAATGGTAAGGAGGCAGAGGGTTACAGAATATCAGAAGACTGATGTTGTGGGTAAGAGGGTCAAACATTTGCATGCACAGAGAGAGGATGAAACTGGTTGCAGATAACTTTGCTACTCTAGCCTTGACTGCACTCTGGTCACATACATTAGCACAGCTTAGTACAAGCTGTTTGACCGTTCATACCTAGTAGATACACTTTGGATACTAGGTTTGTTTCAAAATCTCTGGGGAAAATTTGTGAAGGAAGACAGCATCACCAAGTTGTAAAAAACAAAGATATGAAGATGAAAGCAGAAATTTTAAGCCAGAGTGGGAGAGAAAAATACAGTGATTGGAGCCAGTTTAATTGTATTGAGGAATATTGTTCATGCTAAACGCCCATATTCTGATGGGGAATTTGTTCAAAAGAATATAGCTGCAATTGTTGCAGCATTTGATTCAAATAACATGAAACTTCAGTGACTAAAAGCTCAAACACCAGTTTCACACCACACTAAAGAATGCATACTCCTCAGATCAGGGAAAATGATTTTTGAAATTCCCTTGCATTCAACTGATGTACAAGACAACCCACAACCAGTGGCAGCTCATATATAGGCACTGCAGAACTGCAGCACCCGCTATTTCCACTCGATACTATCAAGTGGAAATGTTATCGATAACATTCAATGTAATGAGTCCTTTTTCTTTAATTCTTTCTTGTACATTGTATAATCCTTAAGCTTAATGTCAGTAGCTATCCCCTAGTTTATGAAAAAATAGAAAATCCTTGTATAGAACTGTGCACTTCACAGTTCCAGCGACACAGTGTTTGGCTGTTGTGCACATGCTCACATGTCTGAGATAGGAAGCTTCACACTAGGGAGAGACAGCACTGACGTTCATGCAGTGCTGATAAAAGGTAGTGTTTCTTTTTGACTCCACGTGTTGTGCTTAAAAACGCGTTTATATTCTTGAATGTGATTAAGTGTAGAATTAGATTATTATCCTAATTCCAGCTTCAGTGTTGCTGCCAGGATTTGAAAAATAGGGTACACCCACCCCTTTATTTTGTGATTTAGTGAGAATTTTTGAAAAACAAGGGAAATTCGTGGTGGTTTTCAGTGAACAAATTAAACACACTACCTGACAGTGGCTAAAACGTGAACCAATTAAGTTTATATATAAATATTCTTTTTATATGTTTGTTTCCTTTTACACAATATTAAAACAACAGCTAAAAATTTTCTGAAGCAGCACCCACCCTAATTTTATCTACAAGTTGCCACTGCCCACAACTGCCAGTTTTTTGTTTATATTTCTTCTGAGTTCATTGTAAAAGAAGAGATGTTGGATTTAGTGGAATTAAAAGAAACAACTTGTGGTATTGACACAAAAAATGTGCTTGAGAGTACCTTAACAAATGCTGGTACTCTACTGAATAAGCTAGGTCGGTGTTGCAGCAGATGGCGCACTTGTAATGACTGGGAAAAATGCAGGATTAATTGTGCTTATGAAAAGCGATCCTAGCTTTCCAGAGTTTCTCCCTGTTCATTGTATTATTCATTGTGAACCCCTTGTAGCCAGATTCTTCAAGTATGAAGATGCAATGAATTCTGTATTCACAATTGTGAATTTCGTGTTTAAATAGGAAAACCCACCAACAGTTCTGAAAATTTATTGAAGAACTGAAGCTTGTGAGTTGGTTATCGACCAGCGATATTTTGAGTAGGTTTGCGAATCTGTTGGAACCTATTATTACTTTTTTTAAAGAAAAACAAGAAAATTCTACCTTCAAATAGTAAGTGATGAACGTGCAACATTTGTTCATTACTGATATTATGAATCATCTATAAACTCGCGACTTGTCTCTGCAAGGGGAAGGATAAGATTATTTCTGATCTTACTGAGACAGTTTTAAGCTTTCAGAGAGACAAATTGTCAAGGAATTTCAGTCACTTTCCCAATTTCAGAATATGTAGGGCTTCATCTTTCTGATAAACATCACGAACATGTATGTCGTTTGTTTCTTCTCTTGTCTGTGTTTGCAGTTTTGTTTAAGTTTCGACTTCAGAATTAATTTTTAATAATGAGGAGAAACAAAGGCAGTCTAATAACTTGGATTTTAAAAAAAGGAATACAAAAATCTCAAACTTTGAGGATATTATAGGGGGTGGGATTTAAATGTGTGTAAAATTGTATGAGATATAGTCGAACACAAAATCGGAAAAAAAAAAATTGGAAAAAGATTAACACGGTGTTAAAAGCCGCGCTTCCATCTGAACTTCTCCCTTTTACTTTACTGGTTTCTGTCATTAGATAGTGGCCATGCTGGAGCACTGCCCTGAATGTGTTTGATCGATATCGCACGTCCGGAAATTTAAGCGAACTGCTTACCACAAGGTTTTCTGTCGAGCACACAGCCAAATCAATGGTAGCATGCGCGCATCTAGTGATTTGCATTGTAGCATCGACTACTCACGACCACCTATTTTTTGATCCACCCTAATTTTGTCAGGTCTAGTATATATTTGATCGATTCAAGATGCAGGACACAAACACGCACAAATGTAAACAAGAGTGTATATTTTCGTGACTTTCAGCTCTCAGACATCAGAACTTTATCGGATGTAGCTCTTACGTTAAGTAAGTTTGGCCACCCTTGCTTATAGCATCTCTTGATTTTAAGTGGGACATGGTATAAATAATATAACAATAATGCCAGAGTACAAGGCAAGCATCGAACGATCAGTTGTTACGGTCCGAAATAAAAAGCGGAAGTGATATCCAAAAGTAAACAAAGAACCTGCGCGTGGATCCGTGAAATGGTTTTGGCGCCAGGAGCAGCAGGTTCGTACTTGTTTATTCTGTTCAAGTTTCCTTGATGCAACCGAAAGTAGGAAGCTGTTATTCGAGGTAAGACTAAAATATATTCTACTGTAAACAATTTCGGAGAATAACGAGTAAAATATATCAGGAAATGTGAGAATCACTAGTGAAATGATAAGTCCGTTTGATGTTGTGTGACACAGGTAGCGAACCTGCAATGAGTGCAAGATAAGGTGGACATTTTATGGCAAGTATATCTAGGAGGAAATGAATAATATTGCTAATTTCATGCGACCTTGGTGTGTAAAAAGAGTAAGTGAAGTAGCAACCGAGGTACTATTTCAGAAGAGTGGTCCCGGTGCGCGCACTCGTTCTTCCGCTCTAGGTAGTCGTGAGTAGTCGATGCTACAATGCAAATCGCTAAATGCGCACATGTTACCATTGATTTGGCTGTGCACTGAGCGGGAAAAATCATTTCTACGGAAAGCCTTGTGGTTAGCAGTTCGCTTAAATTTCTGGACGTACGATATTGGTCATTGATTTTAAAAATGATTTACAATATATTACCATATATTGAAGATTACGATGCGGCATATTCATTTCTGAAGGAGAAGAAAGTTCTAAACAGTGTTGCTCCCCAATGTTCAATTTGCCAGAAGGAAATGACATTGATAAAGCAGAAGGAAGGGAAGATATTTCGTTGTCCCAAACATAAAGCTATAAAAGAGTCCATTAAGAAGTTTTCGTTTCTGGAAAATTCGAAATTGCGACTACAGGACTTTATTCTTCTCAGTTATCTCTGGTCCCAAAATATAGCCGTACATCCATCGTCCGAGATGACCGGTCTTTCAAAATCTACTGTTGTTCAATGGTATCAGTACATGAGGGACATTACAAGCAATTATCTTGTGCGTAACCCCTACCAAATTGGTGGACTTGGGCACATCGTTGAAATAGACGAACCTAAGATGTGCAAGCAAAAGTGCAATAGAGGGAGAACGTCACAGGAGAGGTGGGTTTTTGGAGGATGGGACAGAAAAGACAAAAAAGGGTTTTTAGTCTTTGTACCTGACCATTCTTCTGAAACTCTTCTACCACTTTTTAGAAGATATATCAAACCAGGGACGATTATATATTCGAATTGTTGGAGTGCGTACAACGGGATTAGTGAAATAGATGTGACACCAAAATACACTCATTTCAAAGTGAACCAAACCGAAAACTTTGTCGATCCTAATGTTCATACCGATTCGGTGAAATGCTATTGGAAAAACGCAAAACGACATTTTAAGCATATGATGGGGGAACAAACAGACATGATTGAATCATATTTGGACGAATTTCTTTGGCGGGAACAATATGGCAAAACTGGAAATGAATGTTTTGAAAACATTTTCAAACATCTTTCAGAATGGTTCGCATTCAAGTAACATTTTATTTTATTGTTTGGTGGAAGATTTTATTCAATTGTGCCAAGAGTATACAATCTAATGTTGCGTGTCCATTTCTTTGTCCATATAACACATATTTTCTTTTGCATTTTGAACATTATACACTGCATTCTTCCAATATTAATTGACGACTCTCGGCATTTTCGAACGAATTGCAAGAACTGTGTGATATTCAATTTCTTTATTTGTTATGAAAGCAAAAACATATTTCCTGAAATTGCAAATTATTTAAAATATAAAAATATAATTTTCAACAGAGAGAATTTATCAAAATAGAAAACAAATGAAGTTTGAAGTTTAAAAATAATAGGATCGACCACTCACGACTAGCTAGCGCGGACGCGAGTACCCTTATACTCTGTGTTGTGTTTTCAAACGCATGGATATAGGTGTCGAATTTGTTCCAATAACTTTCGAGTAATAGATAGATAGATAGAGAGACAGACAGACAGACATATAGCTCGCTCCGGCCAGTCATGGTATTAGCTGTCAGTAGCCAAAGAATCGACAGGCCAGCAACAGACAGATACTTCACTAGCAGTGAGCACTTTCACTTCTGACAGCTAATCTTCGGCTAATCTTTCAGCTAATCTTCGGTAGTTTTCGTCGCCTTTTTCTAGAGAGGATAAGGCATAGAGCAAGGTGGGACTGGGGAAAGGCAACAAAAACTGCCGGTGATTGCCACTGTTTAAAAAAGCCATTACATACTGTTTAAAAAAAATCATTGGATGCTGTTTTTTTTAAAAAAAACATAAAAAGTGTGTCAAGTTACCATAACAGCTTTTATTTACTTTGTTTTAAAAAATTACTTGCGGGACAGCGGCTAAAAAACTTCCCTAACCCTAATTTATATACACAACTGGTACACGTGTGCTAATTACCCACATTAACTTATGTAGGTTGAACTTAGTAAAATGGTGGAGGAAATAAAAAACCTAGTTTCTTGCAATATACACCAATTCATACATTTAAAGCAAAATTTTTTCAGGGGCTCTTGAAATACTGTTGTGAACCCCCACCCTTCAAATCTTATATGGACCCGAGTTGGGAACCACTGATGTAGGGTGATATAAATGTATAATTGACTGGTCTTAGTGTTTAATAGAAGTGGAGGTGCAATGGCCCAGTGGTTAGGGCAGCGGACTCACGGTTATAGGATCGCCAACAACAGCAATAGTGTTTAATAGAGGCACTTCTACTTAGGCTATTTAGCCTGCTAGAAATAACTGCCAAATATCTCTGAAATCAAGCTGTACTATCTTAAAGAAATCATTTATTGGACAACATTATTGCTGATATACAAAAAGCTAGGCTGGTCATGATTGGAACGCCTTTCACCCATATTTCTGTTTGACCAGGACTGATCTTGGACTAAACAACTAAGTTTACTCCAAACTATAAAAGGAAGGCCTCTCTAGAGTCGCTTAACTTACTAGAAATAGCAGCCAAGTGATCCTGAAGTCGTGCCTCTTAAGTGAACAGTATTTTTCTTTGTTTATAAAATTATATATTGATTGGATGGCTACTGCTGGACTGCCTTTATCTTATTTTTGTAATTGTGCATATACACACTCTAAGTAAGTAGCAGCATATGAAGAGAAACGAAGTCCATTTTGTGTTTGTGTTTCTCATTTTCCTTACAGATGTGGTTGGGTGGTTAAGAAGTTTGCTTCCCAACCATATGGTTTAGGGTTCAGTCCCACTGTGTGGCGTCTTGGGCTAGTGTCAGCTCTGTAGCCTTGTGAGTGTATTTAGTAAACAGAAACTGAATGAAGCCTGTTGTCATCATCATCCTCATTTAACTGCTGTTCTCCATGTTGGGTTGGGTTCAACAGTTTGACCAGAGCTGGTAAGGTCAAGGGTCACACAGGCTCCATTATCTGGTATGGTTTCTATGGCTGGACACCCTTCCTAATGCCATCCACTCCACAGAGTTTACTGGGTGCTTTTTATGTGGCACCAGCACCAAGATCAATTCTGCTGTGGCAGATGGGTCTTCTTGAGTACAGCAATGCACCAGGTATCTCGGTCCTTAATCATCTCCTTTGTAAGGCTCACTGTCTTCAGATCAGACTTCTATACTTCAGTGTGTGTGTGTGTATAGATCATCATCATCGTTTAAGATCTGCTTTCCATGCTAGCATGGGTTGGACGATTTGACTGAGGACTGGTGCAACCAGATGGCTACACCAGGCTCTAATCTGATTTGGCAGAGTTTCTACAGCTGGATGCCCTTCCTAACGCCAACCACTCCGAGAGTGTAGTGGGTGCTTTTACGTGCCACCGGCACGAAGGCCAGTCAGGCAGTACTGGCAACGGCCACGCTCATATTTTTTTTTCTTTTACATGTTTCAATCATTTGATTGCAGCCATGCTGGAGCACCACCTTTAGTCAAACAAATTAACCCCGGGACTTATTCTTTGTAAGCCTAGTACTTATTCTACCAGTTTCTTTTACCGAAGGGGACGTAAACACATCAACATCAGTTGTCAAGTGGCGGTGGGGACATAAGCACAGACAAAAATACATACACACACACACTTATATATGACTGGCTTCTTTCAGTTTCCGTCTATCAAATCTACTCACAAGGTTTTGGTCAGCCCAAGGCTATAGTAGAAGACACTTGCACAAGGTGCCACGCTGTGGGACTGAACCCGGAATTATGTAGTTGGGAAGCAAGCTTCCTGCCACCTTTGTGCCTATCTATATCTATATATATATGCATAAAAGCACCCAGTAATATATATATATATATATATATATATATATATATATATATATACTAGGCTGCCCATGACCTGCTGGGTCACCAATAGTTCAAAGTACCCGAAAAAAACTGCGTATTTCAGAAAATCATGGTCTGATTCACACAAGACCTGTTTTATTCCATTTGTATTCACAGTTCAATGGTACCTTACTTTCAAAGCATTTTCCCATTATGTACTGGTTTGGCTGTATTAAATTACAGACAAGCACACAAGCAAGCAAGGACAGTTTTAGTAGTAGTAGTATATATAATACAAAGAATATATATGCATGTATACACACGTATATGTACATACTTACATCTACATGTGTATATAGATGCATATCAGGGTACAGGACGTTAAGACAATGAACTACAGACAACAACGAACACATAGGAAAACAGATAGCCACTTGGAATAAATCCTTCATCAGCTGCCTCTATTCTAACTAGACGTTTCGTAGATAAGGCAGTGTATATATATATTTATATATATAACATCACAATTGGTTCCAGTTGACTGGTTGTAAGTCAGCCTATAGGCCTACATAGCTCTGTTCTATATTTTTACATTCTTAAGGGGCATTCTCAGGCAAAAGTCAAACCATTCTGTATTACACTGTTATATTGATGTTAGTCAAAAATTTTGGTGTCTCAAGCGGTCAGCTTATAAACATATACAAGGTTTCCTTGATGTCTCAAGATATTCATCCAACACTTGGGATAACCAGTGGTGATCAATAACCAAACTTAGGGGAAGCATTTGTTAGCTGACTCCACCCATAGACAGGTTAATTTCTAAGAAATTAAACCCATTCGATTTCAACTGGACTATTTATTATTGCTCCTGGGAGCTGGTGTGCCAATCATCATAAAGTCAATTGGTTATAAGTCAACAACGACCTGTATATATATATGTTTGTGTGTGTGTGTGTTTTACTGTCTCCTTACCATAACATCATGTGGTAATTGTAAATGAGTGTCTCTGTCATGCAAGTAGTGCCCTTCATATCCACTTTTCCATGAAAACATGTCTGATCCTGAGAAAATAGTACTTTACTTGGTGACTGGAAGTGCATCTGGCTGCAGAAAGTCTGCTTCAATACATTCTAACTCATGCAAGTATGAAAAAGTCTGAAAGAGAATTTATAGTTTACAAATAAGTTGGTTTCACACAATTTTGATAACAAATTTAAAAAATGATATTCAGTTGTTCAGATTAATATTTATTTCAACAGTTTATTGTCCTAGAAATGTAGTAAAATATTCTTGTATCTCTACTGTTTGTGTTTGTTCTATATCTTACATTGTTATTTATTATTTCAGATTATCCAGTGACTGGTATCAAAGACTTATATCAGATGTATTATGAATATTCATCATCTGTTGAAGACCAAAGGAAAATGTTACATATTTTACTTACATAAAACATGTGTTGATTGTTAATCAGATCAAAATTTACTTGAGTATATTCTATAATTTCTAAAATTGGTCTATGGCAAATCCTCTTGCAACTGAAATAGCAATGTTTTTCTTCTACATTGTCTGGAATATTTCTAGAAGATGATTTTGTATTCTATTTAACCCTTTAGCAACAAGATTACTCTGTCAAATGTAATTACTCATTTATTCCTGCATTATCCTGTAACCTTGAGGTTTCGATGATGTGATTGTTTATATTCAAAATGACATTCTAGTGGGAGGTGTGAGATACCAGATCTGGCCAGTTTGATCATAAAGCAAGGAGAATATTTTGGCTGGATATGGCCAGTTTAGATGCTAAAGGGTGAAACTTGGACGAATTTACAAAGGTGTTTGCAACATTTTGTGATGTCAACAGAGATCGCAATTGATGGAAATATAACAGTTGAAATATTTATGAATAATAAACTATAAGGAAGGCAGAAAAGAAAAGTGTACCTATGATGTGATAAGGAAAAAATAATGAAAACCTAAATTATGTAAGAACTTTTAACGTTTCAATTTTCCAGAAGAGATGTCAAAAGTGAAAAGCAAATCATCACGTTGTTAGGATATCTGTAAAAATGTTGTCATCTCTTGAATCTGACTTTATTAAGCACAAACGTATTCATACAGGAAAGAAGGCATACCACTGTGATATATGTGGCAAATCATTCTCTCAAAATAAAAACTTGACTACACACAAACATATTCATACAGGAAAGAAACCATATCATTGTGACATTTGTGGTAAATCATTCTCTCAAAACGGATATGTAGCTATTCACAAACGTGTTCATACAGGAGAGAAGCCCTACCAGTGTGACACCTGTGGTAAATCATTCTCAGAAAATGGAGTCTTAACTAAGCACAAACGTATTCATACAGGAGAGAAACCATATCAGTGTGATGTCTGTGGTAAATCATTCTCTGAAAATGGAATTTTAAGTAAGCACAAACGTATTCACACTGTAGAAAAGCCATATTATTGTGATATTTGTGGTAAATCATTCCCACAAAATAGTGGACTAACAGTTCACAGACGTATTCATACAGGTGAAAGACCGTATCACTGTGATGTCTGTGGTAAGTCATTCTCTAGAAGTAGTGACTTACCTAAACATATGCGCGTTCATACCGGAGAGAGGCCATTTCATTGTGATATCTGTGGTAAATCATTCTCTCAAACTGGCATCTTGTCTAAACACAAACGTTCTCATACTGGAGAGAAACCATATCAGTGTGACATCTGTGGCAGTTCATTCTCTTGTGGATATACCTTAACTAGACACAAACGTATTCATAAAGGAGTGAAACCACATCACTGTGATATCTGTGGTACATCGTTTTCCCAAACGTATAACTTAGCTACTCACAAGCGTATTCATACAGGAGAGAAACCATATCACTGTAATATCTGTGGTAAGTCATTCTCTCAGTGTAGTGTACTGACAACTCACAAGCGTATTCATACAGGAGAAAAGCCATACCAGTGTTCTCTCTGTAGTGAATCATTCTCTGGAAATAGTGACTTAGCAAGACACAAGCTTATTCATACTGGAGAGAAACCATATCACTGTGATGCTTGTGATAAATCATTCTCTTATAGTCATTCCTTAACTGCACATAAACATATTCATACAGGAGAGAAGCCATATTGCTGTGATATCTGTGGTAAATCATTCTCTCAGATATATGCCTTAACTGCTCACAATCGTGTTCATACAGGAGAGAAACCATATAAGTGTGATATCTGCAATAAATCATTCTCTGAAGCTGGGCACTTAAATAGACATAAACGTATTCATACAGGAGAGAAGCCATATCACTGTGATGTCTGTGGTAGATCATTTTCTCAAAAATGTCACTTAACCAGACATGTGACTATTCATACTAAATCATAATTGTGTTAATAACAAGTTTGAATCTTTTTACTCACTTCTTAACCCTTTTGTTCCCAAATTCCTGTTAAAACACACTACCTTTGTTTTAATAAATTCTTTGAAAGAATATTATATCTTTTATAACAGTGTTATGTCTATCTCCCTATACTATATTTTTAATATAAATATTCTCGTAAAATACTCCAATATTCAATCTGGCATATTTCCACAAGGAAGAAACAATACTATTGATTTACTCATTTTTGAGCAAATAATGAGAAATGTATTCTCATAAATTATATATATATATATATGATGATGATGATGATGATCTTTTCTCCCGCCATGCCTCTGTCTACCCCTCCATCCTCTCTCTCCCCCTTCGTAGTTTTTCCTTTAAGGTCTTCAGGTTCTGGCTATATATAAATGAGAAACCCATTCTAAATTATCTAGCTGACGTACTATGACGAAATACCCAAGATGCAGATAAGATAGAGATTTTTATTTATTTACGGCCTCAAACATCTCAATACCTTGCGCTTTCTTGTTTCTCTCCATGAAATTCAATTGAATTCAGTTGTTGTCTTAAATTCATGCTTATTCATTTTCTAAGCTTCCTAAATTCATGCTACGTTATATTCTAATCACCCAGAATTCATTGCTCTTTTAAAAAAATTACGATTTATGCATTGTTGTCTCTCAAATATTTAAAATCTACAATTAAGAGCCCTCTCTACTCGCTGGCGGTACCTACCCACCACCACTACCCATTTTCCTTTATTCAAAAATTCTTATCGCTCCTTAAAATTATGGCTTTTAAGTGTTGATTTCTCAGCCCAAGAATTACAGCGTGATGTGCTGCTTGACTGGTCCCCCCTCTCCCTCTCTCTCTCTCTCTCTCTCTTTATATATATATATGATGATGATGATGATGATCTTTTCTCCCGCCATGCCTCTGTCTACCCCTCCATCCTCTCTCTCCCCCTTCGTAGTTTTTCCTTTAAGGTCTTCAGGTTCTGGCTATATATAAATGAGAAACCCATTCTAAATTATCTAGCTGACGTACTACGACGAAATACCCAAGATGCAGATAAGATAGAGATTTTTATTTATTTACGGCCTCAAACATCTCAATTTCTCTCCATGAAATTCAATTGAATTCAGTTGTTGTCTTAAATTCATGCTTATTCATTTTCTAAGCTTCCTAAATTCATGCTACGTTATATTCTAATCACCCAGAATTCATTGCTCTTTTAAAAAAATTACGATTTATGCATTGTTGTCTCTCAAATATTTAAAATCTACAATTAAGAGCCCTCTCTACTCGCTGGCGGTACCTACCCACCACCACTACCCATTTTCCTTTATTCAAAAATTCTTATCGCTCCTTAAAATTATGGCTTTTAAGTGTTGATTTCTCAGCCCAAGAATTACAGCGTGATGTGCTGCTTGACTGGTCCCCCCTCTCCCTCTCTCTCTCTCTCTCTCTCTTTATATATATATATGATGATGATGATGATGATCTTTTCTCCCGCCATGCCTCTGTCTACCCCTCCATCCTCTCTCTCCCCCTTCGTAGTTTTTCCTTTAAGGTCTTCAGGTTCTGGCTATATATAAATGAGAAACCCATTCTAAATTATCTAGCTGACGTACTACGACGAAATACCCAAGATGCAGATAAGATAGAGATTTTTATTTATTTACGGCCTCAAACATCTCAATTTCTCTCCATGAAATTCAATTGAATTCAGTTGTTGTCTTAAATTCATGCTTATTCATTTTCTAAGCTTCCTAAATTCATGCTACGTTATATTCTAATCACCCAGAATTCATTGCTCTTTTAAAAAAATTACGATTTATGCATTGTTGTCTCTCAAATATTTAAAATCTACAATTAAGAGCCCTCTCTACTCGCTGGCGGTAACCCGCCCTCCCACCCCCTCCACCGGAAGTTCATTCGTCTGTCATTCCTCTGTCATCCCACCCCCTCCACCGGAAGTTTCATTCCTGTCATCCCACCCCCTCCACCGGAAGTTCATTCCTCTGCCATCCCACCCCCTCCACCGGAAGTTCATTCCTCTGTCATCCCACCCCCTCCACCGGAAGTTCATTCCTCTGCCACCCCCCCTCCACCGGAAGTTCATTCCTCTGTCATCCCACCCCTCCACCGGAAGTTCATTCCTCTGTCATCCCACCCCCTCCACCGGAAGTTCATTCCTCTGTCATCGCACCCCCTCCACCGGAAGTTCATTCCTCTGCCATCCCACCCCCTCCACCGGAAGTTCATTTCTCTGTCATCCCGCCCCCTCCACCGGAAGTTCATTCCTCTGTCATCCCACCCCCTCCACCGGAAGTTCATTCCTCTGTCATCCCACCCCTCCACCGGAAGTTCATTCCTCTGTCATCCCACCCCCTCCACCGGAAGTTCATTCCTCTGTCATCCCACCCCTCCACCGGAAGTTCATTCCTCTGTCATCCCACCCCCTCCACCGGAAGTTCATTCCTCTGTCATCCCACCCCCTCCACCGGAAGTTCATTCCTCTGTCATCCCGCCCCCTCCACCGGAAGTTCATCCCTTTGTCATCCTGTCAACCTCGGCTGTCTCCCGGAACCCATCTAGTGGCCTTGGCCATCCTCTCCCCTACCTTTGGGTAGCGCATTAAGGTTGAGAAATGTTTGCAGGTTGTAGGTAATGTTTTGCTTATGAATTCTTCCAATTGCAAGTTTTCTTTTCAGGTACACGACACTGCTTTTCCTCTTCCCAGGCTACAGGCCCACACCCCCAACACCCATACTGTTAGGATTGGCACTCTCAACGTCGGCACGCTGAAAGGTAGATCTGGTGAAATTGTTGAGATGCTTGAACGGAGATGCGTAGATATGTGCTGCATCCAGGAAGTAAGATGGAGAGGAGGTTCTGCAAGGTTCCTCACAGGCAAAGAACACAGGTACAAGATTTTCTGGGCAGGGAACACTGACGGGGTCGGGGGCGTAGGAATACTTCTAGCGGAGAAATGGGTGGATAAGGTAATCGAGGTCGTTAGAGTAAGTGACAGAGTACTTAAGATCAGACTAGTGCTTCATCATAGATTAGCTACTGTCATCTCAGCCTATGCACCTCAACCTGGGCTACCAGATGGTCTGAAAGACCAATTCTATGACACCCTCTTGCAAACTACCTCGTCGACGAGTGACAGGGACCTTCTCTTTGTGGCTGGAGACTTCAACGGTCATGTCGGACGTCGTGCTGGGGGCTTCCATGGCATACATGGAGGCTATGGCTTCGGTTCCCGCAACGAGGAGGGAACCAGACTGCTGGAGTTCTGTGATGCAACCAATCTTATGGTCTGCAATACCAACTTCAGGAAACCTGCCAGTCACCTAGTCACCTACCGCTCCGGCAGACACTCTAGCCAAATCGACTACATCCTCGCCAGAAATAGGGAAAGAGGGCGGCTTATAAATGCCAAAACCTACCCTGGCGAAGAATGTACCCCACAACATAGATTAGTAGTTAGCGACTTTGGGATCAAGGCAAAATGGGTGCCCAGAATTAGACAGGCTTGGAGAAGAAGGGTGTGGAAGCTTAAAGACCCTGCAAACGGACAGAGACTTAGAGACAAGTTACTTGAAGCATTTAACGAAATAGAAGGGGATATAGCATCATACAACGTGGAAGACAATTGGAGATTTCTGCGGGACAACCTGTTGAAAGCCACCGACCAGATTTGTGGGTGGTGTAAGGTCCCCTCCCAACCCAGAGTAACGTGGTGGTGGAACAAGGAGGTAGACAGGGCTATTAGACAAAAGAAACAAGCTTGGAAGGACTGGAAGAACGGTGGTAGCAGGGAATTGTACCAATGTGCCAGAAGGGAGGCTAGGCGACAGGTTTATTTAGCCAGAGGGGAAGCAGATAAGGAAAGATTTGCCAATGTTCTGCGCCGTGAGGACCAAAGACTCGAGGTATTTCGGGTTGCAAGACAGTGTAGGAGAGAGAATAGTGATGTTGTAGGAGAGAAATGTGTTCGCATGGATGATGGTACGCTTGCATTAAATGAGGATGCAAAGAAAGAGGTCTGGAGATGCCACTACGATAGATTGCTTAATAAAGAGAATGAATGGGAGAAAGAGAGCCTGCCTTATGTCGACCCAATAGAGGGACCAGCTATCCGAGTTGATAGTACCAGGGTAGATAAAGCAATTAAGAGTATGAAGACCGGGAAAGCCCCCGGCCCATCAGGAATCACTGCAGAGATGCTCAAAATATCTGGCAGTGTTGGCTATAGCCTAGTCACCCGTATTACGAACCAGGTGATACACGAAGGAGTCATACCCTATGACTGGTGTAGCAGCATCATAGTCAACTGCTACAAAGGTAAAGGGGACGCTTTAGATACAAATAATTACAGAGGCATCAAGCTGTTAGATCAGGTTATGAAAGTTACAGAGAGGGTCATAGCCCAACTAATTAGGGAGCGAATCAATTTAGATGAGATGCAGTTTGGGTTCGTGCCAGGTAAAAGCACTACTGATGCCTTATTTCTAGTGAGACAGTTGCAAGAGAAATACCTAGCCAAGGATAAACCTCTGTACCTGGCTTTCGTTGACATGGAGAAAGCCTTTGACAGGGTCCCCCGATCCCTTATCTGGTGGTCAATGAGGAAACTTGGGATAGAAGAATGGCTAGTGAGAGCTGTGCGAGCCATGTACAGAGATGCGGCCAGTAAGGTGAGGGTTGGAAATGAGTACAGCAATGAATTCCGGGTAGAGGTAGGGGTCCACCAAGGTTCCGTCCTCAGCCCCCTATTATTTACCATAGTCCTCCAGGCAATCACAGAGGAGTTCAAGACAGGTTGCCCCTGGGAGCTCCTCTATGCTGATGACCTTGCCCTAATTGCGGAGTCACTATCAGAACTAGAGGAGAAGTTTCAGGTGTGGAAGCAAGGTCTAGAATTGAAGGGCCTTAGAGTCAACCTAGCTAAAACCAAAATCCTAATAAGTAGGAAGGTAGATAAAACACAAACCCCTTCAGGTAGATGGCCCTGCTCAGTATGTAGAAAAGGAGTAGGTAGTAACTCTATAAGATGTACCCGGTGCAAGCTATGGACACATAAGAGGTGCAGCAACATCAAAGGCAGGTTAACTAGCAAGTTAGTTTTTGTTTGTGGCAGATGTTCAGGTGCAATAAAGACTGCAAACAAACAGGAAACAACTTCTATCTCATTCCAGGGTGAAAAACTAGAGGTAGTCGATAGCTTCCGCTATCTGGGCGACCAAGTTAGTAGTGGGGGTGGGTGCGCTGAAAGTGTAGCTGCTAGAATAAGAATAGCCTGGGCAAAGTTTAGAGAGCTCTTACCCCTGCTGGCGACAAAGGGACTCTCACTCAGAGTAAAAGGCAGACTGTATGACGCATGCGTACGAACAACCATGCTACATGGCAGTGAAACATGGGCTGTAACTGCTGAGGACATACGTAAGCTCGCAAGGAATGAAGCCAGTATGCTCCGTTGGATGTGTAATGTCAATGTGAATACCCGTCAGAGTGTAAGTATCTTGAGAGAAAAGCTGAACATTAGAAGCATCAGTTGTGGCGTGCAAGAGAGACGATTGCGCTGGTATGGACATGTGGTGAGAATGGAGGAGGATAGCTGCGTGAAAAAGTGCCACACCCTAACAGTTGAGGGAACCCGTGGAAGAGGTAGGCCCAGGAAGACCTGGGCTGAGGTGGTGAGGCAAGACCTTCGTACATTGGGCCTCACCGAGGCGATGACTACGGACCGAGACCTTTGGAAATGGGCTGTGCGTGAGAAGACCCGGCAAGCCAAGTAAGATCGTTGCCAGTGCCCCTGGACTGGTTCTTGTGCGGGTGGGACATGAGATGCACCATTTTGAGCGTGGCCGTTGCCAGTACCGCCTGACTGGCTCCTGTAGGATTTTCGAGCGAGATCGTTGCCAGTGCCCCTGGACTGGCTTGTGCGGGTGGCACATAAAAGACACCATTTCGAGCGTGGCCGTTTTCGTGCGGGTGACACGTAAAAGCACCCACTACACTCTCTGAGTGGTTGGCGTTAGGAAGGGCATCCAGCTGTAGAAACTCTGCCAAATCAGACTGGAGCCTGGTGTTGCCATCCGGTTTCACCAGTCCTCAGTCAAATCGTCCAACCCATGCTAGCATGGAAAGCGGACGTTAAACGATGATGATGATGATGATGATGATAAATTAAGGACACCATCACTGTACGGTTGCAGTTGTGAAGGCCCATAGCGCAGTGATTAAGGTATTCAGCTCATGATTGTACGGTGGTGGATTTGATTATCAGCTGTGTGTTGGTCTTTGAGCAAGATTCTTTATTTCACGTTGCTTCAGTTCACTCAGCTAACAAAAGTGAGGAGGACCAGCCTTGTCACGCTGAATTTCCCTGAAAACTATGTTATGGGTATGTGTGTCTGTGGAGTGCTCAGACACTTGCACATTAATTTTGTGAGCAGGCTGTTCTATTGATCTAATCAGCTGGAACCCTTGGTGTAACTGATGGGATGCCAAGGCAGCTATGTTACAAATACATATACAACTACAAAAAAAGATATTTCATCAGACCATAATAGGATTCATGTAGTATATTGTACATGTATTTAGAATTTTTTATTACATTCTTACATATATATACTGGTTAATTTAATCTGATTCACTCCTCCTATGACATGCTTCCTAGCCCTACAAATGTAAAGTATTGGAACATAGAGGTGAGTGGTATGCAAAAAGGCTGGAATGATGAGGCACATACTCTCCAATTGCCCATTAGGCCTGGAACACAGATGCACATAGTGGCATAACCAAGGGAGCATTGATGGTGATTTTTTCAGAGCTAGCTGTGAAGAAGACAAAAGATGTTGCAAGCTGTTGAGGAAACAGGCCATTATATGTGGCTCAAGAGAAGACAAGTCAGAGTACTTGGCTGATGCAATGGTAGCTAAGGTAAATGAGTTAACAATGGTGAAAGGCCACAAATAGTGAAGCACAGAGAAGGTGAACACTAAGTTAAGAATGATCCAAAATTATCTTGATGGTAAATATCACTTCCTATTTTTTTATGGCCAAAAGACCCAGCCTTATCATATGGTGCAAAGAATGGAAGTTGGTGTAAGATGGTAGAGCTGACAGTTCTCTAATGTTTAAAGGAAATAGCTATTTTTCATACTTTCTAGGGGTAAGTAAACAGGAAATAGCAGTTGTTAACCAAGGACAGACAGACATGTTACACAGTGTAAGTTGATTAATTTCCAAATATTGAAGTAATCTTCAACTTCATACAGGAGTGGGTGTTGAAAAGTTTCTGGCCTTGAGTGAAAGAAAATGCAAGAGGATCGGTTAATTATGATTTTATTCACACTTATTGCAGTGGTCCTTCAGTTTTTCTGAACCCTGTAAAAGAACTTGGAAGGGTGGGCCTCCAATCAAGTCTTTTCTGATACGCTTAAAGCCAAAAACTTTTCAGCACCCTTTCGTTCATTAAATCCATGATCAAAAAAACTGTTTTTGAGAATCAGGTGGAAAACATACCACTTTGTGAAGGAAAACCAGAGTGGTACAAACAATGGAACTGGAAGAATGAATTTATAAGCAGGGGAAACCCATTGTAAGATTTCCCTACTTCACTACTAGAAACCTAGCACAAATTATAGTGTCCCACAGCATCCATAGACTAAGGGAATTAGAAAACTTAAATCTGACAGACCTAGACTGAAATAGAATATGTAATAAAAGAAAAAAATGTAAGGCTAATGTTAAGACTGTAGTGACGTCATTTGGCGCCAAAATACAGTCGCCATTACTGTGTTTTCATCCACGCATGCGCAGGGAATAGTTCTGGAAGGAACACAGGAGAGTCCCATGCGCATGTGTGGAATTCAACAGCTCTTTTCATTCTCTTTCTCAGCCGGCTGGCGATGAGCGTGGTCGTATCAAGCTGTCTCTCCAACATTCCGACGTCTCAGCAACCATGCCTATTTCCTCGGTAAATAAATATTGTTGTGTTGATAGTTCGGAGTCAGCGTTTCGTTGTTTCTTTTGAATTTAATATAGGAAAGTGGGTGTACACCTAATGGTGTATAACCACTTTCCTATAAGACTAATAGAAACTATACTGTAAATGACAAGAACAGAGGCAGTGATGGTAAGAGTAACAATAATGACAATAGTAATAACGAGCACTCAGCAGAAACCTCTGCCAGGGCAACACCAACGTTCAGCCGGAGATGATTTTTAAAATAAGGATATCTGAAATAAACTTGACTGCTCTCACAAATGAGAATACTAAGAATGAACCCGACCACTCTCAAAAATTAAGTAGTCATGGAATGTGGGAATCTACGTAGAAAATTTAGTAACTCATAAATAGTTTATCTTTTATCCTTATCTAGTACGAACCAAAGTTAACAAAGTCACCATTCAAAATAGTTAGTCTAAAGGTAGATAATTGAGAAAGACTTGAAAGTTAACATATGACTAATCCTGTAAAGTAAATATAACAAATAATCCAGAATCCTTGTGAGGTACTGGATTGATCCCAAAATCTAATCAGTTTGTGCTAGTCATGAGGCCAAACATCCCTGAAAGTTTCATCCAAATCCATCCAGCGGTTCTTGAGATATCTTGTCCATGGACACACACACATACAACTGAAAACAATTCCTTCGCTAGGGTGGGGGTAATAAGAATAATGACAGTAATGTTAAAGTTAATAATAAGTGTGAGAATAACTCCAAAAGTAGCAGCAATTGGAAGACAAACGCTGGTTCTAACAGAGTGGGTAAGGAATGTGTGTTAAATAAATCCTGCTGAAAAAGGAACATAGTATATATATATGGTAGTAACCCAGAACAACTTACAAATACATAAGATGTGCCACAACATTTAAGCTATGATATTACAACCACTCCTTATCATTTAGGCATAAGAATAAAGAAAATGTGACACCAATCAGCAAACTAATATGGCAACTTAGGGAGGAAAAAGCAGAAATTGAGCTCAAACAGCCAATCCTCAGTAGAGCTAAACCATATGAAATTAATAGATGTGAATTTTGCCTCGAGGAGTCTTTCCAAATCTTAAAAGCAGTGTGTATTCTTATTAACCATAGGCAGGAATTAGTAATTACACTTATTTTATTTTACTTAGGTTTTTATATTTATATGTATGGCTATGTGTGTGTGTATATAAATACGAGTATATATGTAAGTGTATATATATATTTGCATGGGTTTCAAATTTTAAAAATTTATTAAATCTCTTTAATATTTTTTTTTTTTTTTGTATATATTTTATTTCATCCTATTTTGTTCTTTTGAGATTTTAACATTACTCAGCAAATTCATTCTAATCCTTTATATCTTAGTTTGCTTTAATACTAAATTTAGAAACTTCAGTACAAAATTTTAATCCATAACCCTTTTTATTAATTTAAAATTTTAAAACCTGACCAATCAGGTTAATCTATATTTTCATTGAATTTTTAACAACTTTAACTTGACATCATCCCATTTGTAACAACATCTCTCAATCTATCAGTATTTATATCCTGAATAATTAGAGCATTCCTGACCTAAAATCTGACTACAATTAATATCTTTTTATTTTCTAACATTATTCCTTCACTATGCTAGATAGCAAAAACTAGAAAGTTACTGTCTCAGATTGACCATGTTCATCAAAGACCCATATCAAATTTCAACACAATGGCTGGAGAATATCTAACCTATATATAATGCTAATATGGTAATTGGTGCTGACCTGATTACAAATGCTAATGTTTTAGACTATCCCCTCTTCCAAATTTGGCAATACACTGACCCTACTTCTAGTGACTCCTATACCATCCTCTTACCTACTCCCACCCCTTTGTAACCTGTCTTCCTCTGTTCTCTGTCCCACTTGAGTATTTCCATCTTCTCTTCCCACCTTCCCCAAACAATAGCCATTCCTCCAGAAAGTAGCTTTCGTTTTCTTAGTTCTTGTTCAATTTTCCTCAATTGAGCAATAAACCAATTGAGTAAACCTATCAATAATGTACCTGTAATAATTACTGGAAACAGCTGTAAGCCAGATTTGCTCCAATAAAGGAAAAATATGTAATAACCATTGTTTTAAACTTCTTTCTTTTATTTATATATATATGAGGATGTTAATGTTTATAATAATAATATCAGTAGCTTAGTATGTGTAAAAAAAAAGAAAAAACATAATCTCTATAACCCTGGGGTCAGTAAGACTTGCAGAAGATGAACTAAAAGAACCTAAAAGAAGAAAGGCTTAATGTATTTAAACCATACCATTTTGCATATATGATGCTTCATGACATTGAGTAAATAACTAAACTTAAAATATTAATTAGTGGATTAATTTTTCTAAGGAGGTAATAGGGTGTATAAATAATTTAAAAAAATAAAATAAAAACTATACCATAACAGGATACACCAACAGGTCTAGAAAAAGCGGGAGTGATAGTGCCATAATGTTTTGAAGTAATCATAATAGTTGTTAAGATTATGTTAATAGTAGTAATTAATAGTTTATCCTAATAAAATGCCTATCAATTAATTACATTATTTACTTATTGATATGTTGTAAAGACCAACCACCTATTGTCTGTAATGGGACTGACCAAGGTGCAGCTTTCGATATAAATGGTCAGTTAAATTTAAAAAGAAAGGGCAAGGTATTACGACTGTTGTATGGGTAGATGTAAATAAATAAAAAAAATAAAACCCCCATTCTTTAAAAGGAATTGATAAGGCAAAACTTCCTGTAATCTGGAAGCATACAAAAAAGCTTGGATTACAGGAACTCTATTTGAAGATTGGTTTACTAATCACTTTGTTGCCAAAATAGAAAAATATTGTAAGGATAAAAAAATTCCTTTCAAGATTCTTTTGATAATGGATAATGCTTCCAGTCATGCTGAATTTTTAAAGCATCACCATCAAAATATTAATGTTGTTTGTTTACCTTCCAATATAATATCTTTGTTGCAGCCTATGGATCAAGGAGTCATTTCATTGTTTAAATCTTAGTATCTCCGTTTCACCTTTGAATGACTCCTTGAAGTGAGAGATAAAGAAAATGGTTCTATGATTCAAGAATTTTGGAAGAGTTTCAGCATCCTTGATGCAATAGAATTGGTAAAGAAAGCATGGGTTAAAATCGCCGTAAAGAACCTGAAAGGAATTTGGGAAAATCTCTGCTCCAAATTAATTGACAATTTTGAAGGATTTGATAATCTTCATGAAGGTCTTCAAAAAGAAACTGCTAAGTTACGGGGACGTAAACACACCAGCATCGGTTGTCAAGCGATGTTGGGGGGACAAACATACACACACATATACATATATACGATGGGCTTCTTTCAGTTTCCGTCTACCAAATCCACTCACAAGGCTTTGGTTGGCCCGAGGCTATAGTAGAAGACACTTGCCCAAGGTGTCACGCAGTGGAACTGAACCCGGAATTTTGAGGTTCATAAGCAAGCTACTTACCACACAGCCACTCCTACGCCTGAAATTTTTTACAAAATTTGACCTCATCTAAAGGTCACATTATATGTGGAAATATACGGTATGTAGACTTATATATATAGTCAATTCAATGAAAAAACAATTCAAAAACAAAAAGAGAAAAAAAATGAACGCAAGGATGTGCACAAGAATTATATTAGTTTAATGCTCAGTGAAAGGAGAGTTTTTAAGGTTTCAAGCATGGCTCTTCATCAGAAAGAAGAAAGGAAGAAATCCAAAGAAGAAAAATCGCCAACAGTTCACATGTGGTTACATTTCTATATTACATACAAACATATATACACACACGTATCATATAAGCTATGATAAGATATTTTGTCTTGTAGTTTCTGTGTTTATAAATGATTGTACACTGATCGTATTACTGATATCTCCGGATACATTTCTTTGCCATTTACCCACAGTACTGAATATATCAACTGTGTCTTTTCTTTATCCTGGAAATGTTATATAGAATATATATTAGTATACTGTTATTTAAAATATTGGTGCTCCAGCATGGCCACAGTCAAATGATTGAAACAAGTAAAAGAGTAATGATAAGTAAAGTAATAGGTATTCGTTGTCCCCCTGTCTGAATAAAATGGTCCTACAAGTTATTTCTTGCATAAAATGAATTTTGACAAGCATGTATCCTGATGGACTCAATATCCCACTGAAGAAGTTACTAAACAGTTGGTATCAAGAAATGCATTTGGCTGTATAACAATGCTTCAAAAACAGAACCCTGATGAGTATGATTTTTGCCATGAGTTCATAGATTATTGTTATGTTCATAAGACTAACCAATGTTTTAGCATGGAAATTGATCTTAGAACATGTTTCATATGTTGCAGTGCATTTTGACAATGATGTATTTAGACTTCTGTATGGATAGATATATGTGAAGTTAAGGTACATTTCTGAGAGAATGATTTGCCACAAATATCACAGTGATGTGGCTTCTCACCTGTATGAATACGTTTGTGTCTCGCCAGGTCACTACTCCCAGAGAATGATTTTCCACAAACATCACAGTGATATAGTTTCTCTCCTGAATGAATGCGTTTGTGTGAAGTTAAGGAACCGCTATGAGAAAATGATTTACTACAGACATCACAGTGATAGGGTTTCTCTCCTGTATGAATGCGTTTGTGTGAAGTCACATGACTACTTCTAGAGAATGATTTACCACAGATATCACAGTGATATGGCTTCTCTCCTGTGTGAATACGTTTATGACCAGTTAAAGTGCTTCCATCAAGGAACGACATTCCACAGATGTCACAGTGAAAAGGTCTTTCCCCTGTATGAATGTATTTGTGTCTAGCTAAGCTAATTTTCAGAGAGAATGATTTATCACAGGCATCACACTGATATGGTTTCTCTCCTGTATGAATATATTTGTGTCTAGTTAAAGTGCTTCCATCAGAGAATGATTTGCCACAAAAATGACACTGATATGGTTTTTCTCCTGTATGAATATATTTGTGTGTGGTTAAGTTACTTCTAGTAGAGAAAGATTTACCACAAATATGACAGTGATATGGTTTTTCTCCAGTGTGAATGCGTTTGTGTATAGTTAAGCTATCTAACTTAAAGAATGATTTACCACAGATATCACAGTGATATGATTTTTCTCCTGTATGACGACGTTTATGTTGTGTTAAACTACTACTTTGAGAAAATGATTTACCACAGACATCACAGTGATATGGTTTTTCTCCTGTATGAACACGTTTGTGTTTGTTTAAATTACTACTTGAAGAAAATGATTTATCACAAATATCACAGCAATATGGTCTTTCTCCAGTATGAATGTTTTTGTGAGCAGTTAAGGCACTCCTAGTTGATAACGATATCCCACAGTCATACAATTTTTCTGCTGTATGAATGTATTTGTGTCTAGCTAATTTATTTTCCTGAGTGAATGACTTACCACAAATATCACAGGTATGTGTTTCATCTCCTGTATGAATATATTGGTGTCTAGTTAAGTTACTTCCACTAGAGAATGATTTCTCACAAACAAGACAATGATACGGTTTCTCTCCTGTATGAATTCGAATGTGTGTAGTTAAATTCCATTTCCCAGAGAATGATTTACCACAGATTTCACAGTGATATGGTTCCTCTCCTGTATGAGTGCGTTTGTGTTTAGCTAAACTGTCTAACTTGGAGAATGAGTATCCACAGATGTTGCAGCAAAATGGCTTTTCTCCAGTATGAATGCTTTTGTGTTCAGTTAAGCGAACACATCGAGAGAATGATTTACCACATATATCACAGTGATATACTTTCACATTTGTATGAGTGCATTTATGTTGAGCAAGGTTATTATTTTGAGAAAATGACTTTTTACAGATATCACAGCAGTATGATGGTTTATCTGCCTCTGTTGGTATCTCATCAGTAAAATCAATGCCTTCAGCCTGTGATTTACATTCAATGTTGTTATCACACAATTCATTAGCCATTGTTTCTTCTTCTCTCACCAGAACATTCAGAGGTTTTTCTTCTTTTCAAATATTCCTAACAAATACTTATTCTGCTATATTTTCATCAAATGTGATCTCAAATAGTACATGAAGACATTGTAAAGTCCTGTGCAACCTCAACTGAATTAAAATACAAAATGATCTTCCACACTCTCCACTTGGTAATGTAAAGAAATGTATTATTCAGAGAAAATGTTTTACTGTAATTCTCTAGATAGATTCATGTGAACAGAACAACGTCTTGGGTAAAATCTTCCAAATATTATGTATCCAATGCAAATAGAATTCTTTAATGCCAGCGCTATTTTGTATTCTGAAATAACAAAAAATACAGTATAAAATATAGTGGATATTTAAAAAGTTGGCATATAACAGAGGAAATTTTATATTTCTCTAATTAAAGTTACTTTCAATTTGTTATTAAAATTACATCATACAGCATCATTTGAATCCTACATGTAGTTGTGTGGTAAGAACTTTGCTTCCCAGTCACATGGTTCCAAGTTCAATGTCACTGCATGTCATCTGGGGCAAGTGTCTTCAACTATAGCCTTGTGAGTGGATCTGGTAGACAGAATGTGAAAGAAGCCCATTGTGTATATATATATATACATATATATATATATATATATATATATATATATATATATCTCACAGGGTGGCAGTACTAAGCAGTAATGTGTATAAATGCAAGGTTATTAGCAGTTCAAATATGTTTGGGGCATATTCGAGCCCATAAGAAAGCCCTTCTTTGTGTTTTATCATGAAGAAAATTTCTTGCTGGAGACAAACGGTGTAAATACACCAAAATCAGCTAGCCGTGTCTCTTCCCCCAGACTATAAGATGCAAGCATTTGGGACTGGTTATCTCTTGTTCAGTCACAGAAATTGGACAGGGTGTGCTGCGAGCTGATAAGAGAGATTGTCTTTCTCATGACATACCAGTCATTGGACATGACTGGTAGTGTTAATAGGTGCCTTACCAATCACATCCCATGACCACCTGATACCCTTCTTGTTTCTTTGTCACTCTGACATGTACTGATGTTTTTCAATATTTTTATCCCTTCAAACATGTTTAATGAAACGATAATGCACCCTAGGGTGGGATTTTAGAAAGGAGGAAGTTGATTACATCAACTCAAGTGCTCAACTGGTACTTATTTTATCAACCCTAAAAGGATGAAAGGCAAAGTTAATGTCAGCAGAATTTGAACTCAGGACACAGTGACAGGCAAAATACTGCTAAGCATTTTGCCTGACATGCTAACAATTCTGCCAGCTCACCACCTTAAGAGTAATAATAATAATAATAATAATAATCCTTTCTACTATAGGCACAAGGCCTGAAATTTTGGGGGAGGGGACTAGTTAAATATATCAACCCCAGTTTTTCACCGGTAGTTAATTTATTGACCCCAAAATAATGAAATGCAAAGTTGACTTTGATGGAATTTGAACTCAGAACATAAAGACAGACGAAATGCAGGTAAGTATTTTACCTGGTGTGCTAATGATTCTGCCAGCTCGCCACCCTAATAATAATAATGGTTTCCCATTTTTTGGACAAGGCCAGTAGTTTTGGGGAAGGGTCTAAGCTAGTTACACCAACCCCCCAGTGCTCAAGTTGTACTTACTTTTATCAACTTGAAAAGGATGAGAGACAAAGTCAACCTTGGCAGAATTTGAACTCATAACGTAAAGATGGATGAAATGCTACTAAGCATTTTCACCCAGTGCACTGACGATTCCATCAGCTTGTTACCCTCCAACTTCTAGAAATATCAGCAACATTTCCTTGAAATTGAATCTTTCAGTCTTAGAAAAATGGAGAAACCAAAGAATTATTCATGGTGTTTTTGATTATGTGTTCAGTCAGAACAATAGCAACAACCATGCAAAGAATGAATTATGTTTCTGGAGGTAGGAGAATGTTAGGCTGAATTGTGGTTTAAGCACGCCAAATAATCCTCCTCACAACTTAAAAATAGTTTTTGGAATTTTCAGAAAATTTTTCCGCATTTGTGTTCTATGCACGGGAATTCACACAATTCTGCAAATTTTCTTTTTTATTTTACCCCCATTCAGCCCATAAATCCTAAAAGTTACAAATGTTTTTAAAATCAGCGTTTACAACACAGACAGTCCAAACTTTTTGCTTAAATCTAAACAATGGACCGTCCTTGAGTGATTCCTCATTTCATTCAATGTGTTCCAAGAGAAGAAAAATATTCTTTTCGGCACTGTCATGGTATTAGCTGTCAGAAGTGAAAGTAGAACTGACAAGGAACGTTACTGCTGGTTTGAGTTGATTCTTTGGCTACTGACTAGTTGGAGCTATCTATCTGTCTGTCTCACTATCTCTCTCTCTCTCACTCTATCTATCTATCTATCTATCACTCGTTCACCTCTGTGTCCGTAGAATTTATCAAATTAGAAAACGCAAATTTAATATAAAAATATATTTTCTGAAATTGCAAATTATTTAAAATATAAAAATATAATTTTCAACAGAGAGAATTTATCAAAATAGAAAACAAATGAAATTTGAAGTTTAAAAATAATAGGATCGACCACTCACGACTAGATAGCGCGGACGCGCGACTGCGCGTTCGAGACCACTCTGCTTTAGTAGTACCCTTATACTCTGTGTGTTTTCAAACGCATGCATATAGGTGTCAAATTTGTTCCAATAACTTTCAAGTGAGAGAGAGACAGACAGACAGACAGATAGCTCGCTCCGGCCAGTCATGGTATTAGCTGTCAGTAGCCAAAGAATCAACTCAAACCAGCAGTAACGTTCCTTGTCAGATTTTTCTACTTTCACTTCTGACAGCTAATACCATGACTGCTTTCTTTTCTAATCTAGGCACAAGACCCGTTCAAAATGCTTAGTGGCATTTCGTTCGTGTTTACATTCTAAAGTACAAATTTTGCCAAGGTCGACTTTGACTTTCATCCTTTCGTAGTCAATACAATGCGTACCAGTTGAGCACAGGGATCAATGCAATCCACTTATGCCCTCCATCAAGATGCTGGTATTGTGCCAAAAATTGAAACCAATATTTTCTGCAAGAAAGGGTCAAATAGGGTAAAGATCGCAGCTTATAATCACATCTGGTCTTAAATAACAACACAAAAATTTGCAACAACGATAACATTTGAAAGGAAATACAATGAACCGCTGAAAACGTAACAAAGAAAACAAATTAGAAGAATATACCTTAGGAAGGTTAAACATGAAAGGTGTGAATTGTAGCGAAGTAAATGCAAGGAAAGAACAAATTTAAAGATGCGGAGAGGAAGTGCAGGATCGCAGTGAATGCGTTGATAAACACTTTATGAAATTATGTCAGGGAATTTTAACAAGGGACACCGGTACCTCTGAGACGAAAGAAAAATTGTTTACGTTGTCGCCTTTTCTGTATATTTGTAATTAGTTCAGCTAATTTAATTATACAATTAAATCTTGGGAGAGGCAAAAACTAAATATTGTTTATAAATTAATAAAGGAATGAACCAGTGCGTGTGTTTATTTTAATTAAATACCTCTAAGTTACCTAAGTATTTTTCTCACAATACGCATGCTTTTAAAATTAAAGTACTTATGACTCTTATTACTACATTGCGTCTTGGAAAGAACATGCCGATTTCGTTTCGGCTTTTCAAGAAAATCCTGATGTTTTTATATATTCCTTATTTTCTCGAAAATACACCGTAGTTCTCTCCAAAAGTTATTAAGTGTCTGATGCGGTGTTTCTTTTTCATTCTTATGCCTGGTATTTTAGGAAGATTGTTGAATTTCGCTTTCATTAAGGGTCGATGATACAATCGTCTCTCGTTATTTTATATATTCATTTACTTATTTATGTAATCGTCGCTATAAGTGGAACTTACATCTTATATTGTGTAGGACTACACTGTCCAATATATCGTTCTTTTTTTTTAATAAGATAGCAGATCTACTACGAAAAGGTACTTGGCTACTATTTCTAGTAGGTCGAAAGACACGTAGCGGCAGCTTCATAGATATGTAATCGTTATTTTGCTCTGAGATTATTATAATTTTCTATTTAACATGGTGTGTATATATTAAAAGAAGCAAATTTATGCAATTAAAGGTGATTCTAAATGTTAAATTATGTTAGGAACTTCTAATTTAAGTCACCGGTGTCATTCCAACGCGGGAAAATTGTCAACGTCACCGCCTACTTGGTAAGATTAATTAGTTTAGCTAATGTAATTATGTTGTGTAATAATTATCTGATATTAAGGTAAAGTTTGATTTACATGTTTCATGATCTGTGTTCTATCATCTTCATGATTAAATATTTTATTTCATCACAAACTACATTACATCGTATATTGATTGTCCCCTATTTTACAGGACGGGTTTTAATCTAGAAATGAGTGAATATCTATTCTGAACATTATTGACTTTTTTCAGCTGAATTTCAAATTGAAAAGAATTTTTATTTGAATTACTATCGCAACACACATTGTTGCTCTTTTCCTCTAATCGTGGGAAACAAACTCCATTTATTGGGACCACGCCTATATGAGAATACGTACACACTCACATACATTCGTACACGTATATTGAGTTTCTATTATAAACACTCATATTCTCTCTCCCGACATCATTGTTTTCCGCCGTGATTTTTGCTTCTCTGTTTTGATTATTATTGCATTGCAATATCTCTTAAGATCGCTCCGATTTCATCAGGACGTCTGCTGCCAGTCGTTTATCCTATAGACTGGGATAGCATATTTTAACCATTTCTACATTTCTTAATTTTGACATAGATATAATTATTTTTACAGCAAAATGTGAATTACTAGGATAGTACTCAGTCAGCTGCAAGTATTCTAATGGTGAGTAGACTATACATACCTACATTAAATATTTTCCACGCGTGTAAACAGTTTCATGATAGATAAAATTTTTTTAAAAAACTGAAGCAGGATAGATTATTCTGTCAGACATTTTCCAACTTTTAGGAATTCCTCAAGAATTAATATGGAGGACGTTAATCATTTGGACACTTCAACTACAACTGTTATTACCAATATAAATACAGTTACACAGACCGACAAAGATGATAAACTTGTAAACAACAATGTTCCTGAACATCACTCTGAGATTTGTAAGAAGACATTCTCTTCAGAACATGAAGTCTCCATGCACAAAGAAATACACAATAAGGTAACAGCCTATCATTGTGACATTTGTGGAAAATACTTTGTCTCAAACAATAATTTAACAATACACAAGAGAATACACTCTGGAGAAAAACCGTTTCACTGTGAAATGTGTGGAAAATCATTCTCTGATAATTCTAATTTTGTAGTTCACAAACGAATACATACTGGAGAGAGACCTTACCACTGTGAAATATGTGGAAAATTGTTCTCCGATAATTCTAGTCTTGTAGTTCACATACGTAGTCACACTGGCGAAAAACCATTTCATTGTGAAATTTGTGGGAAATATTTTGTCAAGAATGGCGACTTAAAAAAACATATAAGAAAACATACTGGAGAAAAACCTTTTCCTTGTGAAATCTGTGGGAAATCTTTCTCTGATAATTCTAATCTTGTAGTTCACAAAAGAATACATACTGGAGAAAAACCATTTCATTGTGAAATATGTGGAAAATCATTTAACACCAAAGGTCAATTAAATAGACACAAAAGAATACACACAGGGGAAAAGCCTTTCCACTGTGAAGTATGCGGGAAATCATTGGCCTCTAATGGTGATTTAACAACACACAAACGTAGCCACACGGGAGAGAAACCTTTTCCTTGTGAACTATGTGGGAAATCATTCTCGGACAATTCTAATCTTGTAGTTCATAAAAGAATACATACTGGAGAGAAACCTTTTCACTGTGAAATTTGTGGGAAATATTTTGTCCAGAATGGTGATTTAAACAAACATAAAAGAATCCACACTGGAGAAAAGCCTTTTCATTGTGAAATCTGTGGTAAATCATTTACTCAGAATTCTTGTCTTATTATCCACAATCGTAGTCACACTGGAGAAAAACCATATTACTGTGAAATATGTGGAAAATCATTCACCACTAATGGTGATTTGACAACACACAAACGTAGTCACACAAGAGAGAAACCATTCCAGTGTGAAATATGTGAGGAATCATTTGTTTATAGAAGATATTTAACAGAACACAAAAGAATACACACAGGAGAAAAACCGTATAATTGTGAAATATGTGGGATTTCATTTATTAAAAATAGGCTGTTAAAAACACACAAACAAATACATACAGGAGGGAAGTCTCTTAATTTAACATAAAGAGTCCTTTTCTTACGAATCTAAACATTATTGTTCATCATCAAATACAAATAGACATTGGAGAATATCTATCATGGTGAAATATGTCAGAAATCATTCTCTAGTCTACAAATGTGCTTTTGTTTGAGTAAAACCCCTTCACTAAAATGTTTGGAAAATTCTTATTTGAGAATTATTACCTTGTAGTAAACAAATTAAAATATACACAGGACAAAACACAATATCAATGTTATATATAGCTTTATGAAGTGGTGGTCCCGTGGCTATTTAAAATGAGGTAAGTCTTCGCTTGTAATCCACAGCTGAATACAAACTGAAGAAAGAAAAATTATTGTGAAATATATAGGAAAATCATTCTCTGAGTTGTGGTCTTGTAATTCACAAACATTCACTGGAAAAAGATCTACTCTGTTATTTGTCTCCGAATTTCTTTCAGAAATACAATCTCATTAATCATAACTAGGATTACACCAGGATAAAGCTTTTTAGATGTAGATTTTGTGGAAAATTGTTCTAATCCAAAAGCTCTTTGTTAAACATAGGCAAATAGATACAGGAAGAAACTACTATTGAGATAATTTGTTGGAAACCTTTTTTTAATAGAAGTCATAACAATGGTGGATTTTAAGAAAAGTTACACAGTCGTTCTTTTTCAATTATATTTTATGTATGGTATTCTGTTACAGAAATCTGTCCTATCAGTGTCTGGACATTGTATCTATTCATCCAGTCTGTGATGTTGTTTTGCTAATGCTAGGTACGATAAGCATTTTGTATGTGACCAGGACTATTTAATCCTTTTGCGTTCAGTTTATTCTGTTAAAAGTAATGTTTCTTTATTCACATATCTTTAATTAATCATGAAGTAACTGTTAAATTTTAGAATGATATTGTAGGGTAGGTGTGAGAGGGCACATCTGGCCAGTTTAAACATAAACATATTTTGGGCCACATATGGCTGGTTTAAATACTAAATGGTTAAGGTGATGACCAGTTCAATGTGAGGGACAACTTTATGGCATGTCACTTGGATAATGTTGGTGAACAATGATACTCAGTTATATAACATCTGAAGTTTTGAACTTATTCACAAAAGCCCACTGTCATGATGGCTTATACAGTTTAGCCCTTTAGCATTTAAACCAGCTGTACCCAGCCTAAACATACTACCTGTTTTATGTTCTAATAGGCAGATCCAGCCTATCACACCTACCCTTCAATGCCATTCTAAAAATATATAATCACACCATCAAAATTTCAAAGCTACAAAATAATGCATGATTAATTCAAAACAATATGAATAAATAAGCATTAAATTTGACAATAGACTGAATGCTAAGGGATTAATGCAAATCTGTACAAATAGATGATACAAACCTTGAACTATTTAAGCCAAAATTATGTGACCTCAGTGCAATCATCGAACTGATGTCCTATATCTTACAACAATTCAAGAATGTTCATTTGAACACTTAAAATGTGCTATTCAAAAAATATCCGAAGCTAAAGAAAGATTATCTTTTCAGATTGATAATAAGTTGTTAATGAGAACAAAAACAAGAACGAGTTCATAATTTCCTGCTAAGGCTTAACATGCATGTATTTATGTAAAGATCACCCAAACACAGAGCTTATAAAGTTTTTTTTTTTTTTTATTAATGGAATCAATCATACTCAGATGAAAGTATTATTGATTGTCTAAGAACTTTGTCTAAAGCATCCATCTCAGTTTTAGTTAGCCTTGTAATGGTGCAGTTGGAGCTAATGTTTACTCTTGGATCAAAAATACAGCCAAGTTCTAATACACCACTAACAATGACTGTCATCAAGTAAAGTTGATCAAACAACAAATGAGTGAAGCTGGGTTAATTATTGTATTAATGATAAGATCATCACATTTTCCTAGGTTCTGCCCTACATTAGGGAAGAAATGCTTCTGTTGTGGCACATTGGGTTGCTTCAACATATTCTGCAGCTCAAAGCCACTGAATTCATGCTGACGCCCATAAAGTTTGACTAAAGTATGTCTCATATCAGTTTCATACAGTGTTCTTTACATTTGTATAAGATTATGACAATGGATTAATTCTGCTGATGCTCAGATAGTTGAAAGCATGAAAAATCGTTTTAATATTTTGTATCTTTTATGTTCACTTAAAAGAATCATGTTGCTGGAAAAGATTGGTGGAGACCAACTCTTTTAAGAACAATTATTTACAAGACATTCTTCTGAAATGATTGTAGAGAATAAATTTATCTTTAATCAAAACAGGTTGTTTGTTTTTTAATCTTATTCTGCAAAAATTTTTTTCTACAATTCATAATACACACATCACTGAAGAAAGCAAGATTTTGTTTGGTGACCTAATCTTGGTAGAGACAGTAAGGAATTTGTCAGATCTTATGACATGCTAAAAATCAAAATTAAATGTGAGACAGCAGAAATCAAAAAAAAAAAGAATCCAGGCTACGGAAATGAAATATTTCAGGAGACTTTTGGGATTATCATCTATGTGTCACAAATGAGGAAGTGAAGAAAAAAATAAGGCAGGCAATAGGGCCCTATGAGAACTTCTTTGTACAGTAAAGCAGGGGTTTTCAAACTGTGGCCGTGGACCACAGGGGGTCTGCAAGGACAAGACAGGGGGTCCGTAGACAGAAATACTTTTTATGGGCAATTTGATTTTATATATGTTTTTTAATCGAAATCTTCTAACTGACAATAAACCTATTTGTTAAATACTGTTAAATAAATAAATGTAAAAATATATTCCAGGGTGAAAAACTAGAGGTAGTCGATAGCTTCCGCTATCTGGGCGACCAAGTTAGTAGTGGGGGTGGGTGCGCTGAAAGTGTAGCTGCTAGAATAAGAATAGCCTGGGCAAAGTTTAGAGAGCTCTTACCCCTGCTGGCGACAAAGGGACTCTCACTCAGAGTAAAAGGCAGACTGTATGATGCATGCATACGAACAGCCATCCTACATGGAAGTGAAACATGGGCTGTAACTGCTGAGGACATACGTAAGCTCGCAAGGAATGAAGCCAGTATGCTCCGTTGGATGTGTAATGTCAATGTGAATACCCGTCAGAGTGTAAGTATCTTGAGAGAAAAGCTGAACATTAGAAACATCAGTTGTGGTGTGCAAGAGAGACGATTGCGCTGGTATGGACATGTGGTGAGAATGGATGAGGATAGCTGCGTGAAAAAGTGCCACACCCTAACAGTTGAGGGAACCCGTGGAAGAGGTAGGCCTAGGAAGACCTGGGCTGAGGTGGTGAGGCAAGACCTTCGTACATTGGGCCTCACCGAGGCGATGACTACTGACCGAGACCTTTGGAAATGTGCTGTGCGTGAGAAGACCCGGCAAGCCAAGTAAGATCGTTGCCAGTGCCCCTGGACTGGCTCTTGTGCGGGTGACACATGAGATGCACCATTTTGAGCGTGGCTGTTGCCAGTACCGCCTGACTGGCTCCCGTAGGATTTTCGAGTGAGATCGTTGCCAGTGCCCCTGGACTGGCTTGTGCGGGTGGCACATAAAAGACACCATTTCGAGCGTGGCCGTTTTCGTGCGGGTGACACATAAAAGCACCCACTACACTCTCTGAGTGGTTGGCGTTAGGAAGGGCATCCAGCTGTAGAAACTCTGCCAAATTAGATTGGAGCCTGGTGTTGCCATCCGGTTTCACCAGTCCTCAGTCAAATCGTCCAACCCATGCTAGCATGGAAAGCGGACGTTAAACGATGATGATATGTTATTTTAAGCAAATATTTATGTATAAATTTCATAAGCGTTTATAAGGTAAAGCCTGAAATATAAAGGGGTCCGCAAGTCAAAAAGTTTGAAAACCCCTGCAGTAAAGAAATGCAGTCTCGGGTGGTTTGGGCATGTCATCTGCTCATCAGAGATGGCCAAAGCAGTCCTTCAGGGAACAGTCAAAGGTGGCAGATGCAGAGAAAGAGGTGGGAAAACATCTGTGAATGGACAGGTCTAAAGAGGCAGAAAACAGAGACGGGTGGGAAGGTGTGGTTGCAAGGTCATCAGTGGTGCCCCAACAGTCAGCCAGACTACAGGATATGTAATGTAATTCTTTGTACTGTAAGTGGCTTAATTACTGTCCTAGGCAAAAGTATGTAGGGATTAAGTATGCATACAAAAGATCAGAAACCTGTTGATTATAGTTAACTTAGCCAATATTGAAACTTTTATATTTCAGTAGATGCTAAGAAAATGTAAATATATTGTTTGGTGACTCTAATCTTGGTAGAGATACTGGAGAATTTGTCAGATCTTATGACAATACAAATTATCCACTATCTCTACACTTTTGGATTCATCTGGAATAATAAAAAATTAAAAAAACTTTGTCATGGCTGTGTGGTAAGAAGCTTGCTTCTGACTACATGATGCAGAGTTCAGTCCCACTTCATGACACCTTTGGCAAGAATCTTCTACTATAACCTCAGGCTGACCAAAGTCTTGTGAGTGGATTTGGTAGATGAAAACTGAAAGAAGCCAGTTGCATATATATATATATATATATATATATATATATATATGTGTGTGTGTGTGTGTCCATGTATCTGTCTGTCCCCCACTACCGCTCGACAACTGGTGTTGGTGTGTTTACATCTCTGTAACATAGCAGTTCAGCAAAAGAGACCTGATAAAATAAGTACTGAGATCAATTCATTTGACCAAAAAATTCTTCAAGGCAGTGCCCCAGCATGACCACAGTCCAATGACTGAAACGATTAAAAGAAAAGGCTTGGCATCAGGGAAAACATCCAGCCTTGAAAGTCCTGCCTCAGCCATTTGACTGCGGCCATGCTGCAGCACCACCTTAAGAGGTTTTAGTCAAACAAATCGACCCCAAGACTTATTTCTAAAGCTGAGTACTTATTTTATCAGTCTCTTTTGCCAAACTGCTAGGTTGCAGGGATGTAAACACCAACACCAGTTGTCAAGTGGTGATGGGGAGGACAAACACAAACAGAAAGACATGCACATAGATATATACATATGACAAGCTTCTTTCAGTTTCCATCTACTAAATCCACTCAAGGCTTTGGTTGGCCCGGGGCTAAAGTAGAAGATACTTGTCCAAGGTGCCATGCAGTGGGACTGAACCCGGAACCATGTGGTTGGGAATCAAGCTTCTTACCACACAGCCTCACCTATGCCTATTAAAATTCCCCTTATGAAGATGCTGGGTATCGAACCCGGGGCCTTTCAAAACAAATGAAAAACACGTGTGCTCCAGCATGGTCACAAACACATGGCTGAAACAAAAACATACATAGAATTTCAGTTACATTTATCAGTGAAATAAAGTTTTATTTTTGTTTTTGAATTAAACTTTTTTTTGTTGTTTTGATGTAAACATTTTTTTTCTTTTCTGATGTAAGCATTTTTTAAAAAAAATTTTACTCATTGCAGGGGCACCAAATAAAATTTTCAGAATTCCAAGACGGAAACTGAAAGAAGCTTGTCGTGTATATATATATGTGTGTGTGTGTTTGTCCCCTATCACTGCTTAACCTTCTGTGCTAGTGTGTTTATGTCAGTGGTTCGGCAATAAAACAGACCAATAAAATAAGGACCCATAAGTCCTAGGGTTGATACATTCAACTAAAAATTCTTTAAGGTGGTGCCCCAGCGTGGCTTGCAGTCTCATGAGTGAAACAAGTAAAAAGTAAAAGATATCGAAGAAACAACTGAACAGACGGCAAACACCTGTTGAAGAGAACGTAATTAAAATTAATGATCTGATTGAAAATAATTATTATACTGAAAGTACCATTTTCTTACATCATTGGAATTAGAGATCAGCACTTGATTCTGAGTTCAATCTCACTGCGTTGCATCTTGGGCAAGTGTCTTCTACTATAGCCTCAGGCTGACCAAAGCCTTGTGAGTGGATTTGGTAGACGGAAACTGAAAGAAGCTTTCTATATATGTATGTATGTGTTTGTGTGTGCATCTCTTTGCCCCTCCCCCTCCTTGCTTGACAACCAATGCTTGTGTGTTTATGTCTCCATAACTTAGTGGTTTGGCAAAGGCGACTGATAGAATATGTACTAGGCTTACAAAGAATAAGTCCTGAGTCAATATCTTCGACTGAAACCCTTGAAGGTATGGCCGAAGTCAAATGACTGAAACAAGTAAAAAAATAAAAAATATGGGACATTACAAAGCTAACTAGAAATAGGTGAAAAAGTATATGACTAAAGGTGCATGTGTAGATGGAAACTAATAGAAGCCTGTTGTGTGTACATATATATATATATGTGTATATGTATATGTGTGTATATATATGTCTTGAGAACCTGTGTTGGTATATTTACATCCCCATAATTTAGTGGTTCAGCAAAAGAGATTGATAGAATAAGTACCAGGCTGAAAAAAAAAGTTCTGAGGTCAATTTATTCTGTTAGGGTAACCCAAATTTTATTTTTCTGTTTGAGAATTGGTTGAAAATTGAGTTTTGAGGTGTGGCTGTGTAGTAAGAAGCTTGCTTCCCAACCTCATGGTTCCGGGTTCAGTCCTGCTGCGTAGCACTTGGGGCAAGTGTCTTCTACTATAGCCCTGGGCTGACCAAAGTCTCGTGTAGGTATTTGGTAGACAGAAACTGAAAGAAGCCCATCGCAACAACAACACAACATATATATATATATCAAAATATATATACAAATATATACATATAAATATCCTTTTGAGTGTTGGGCCTCGTGGAGGCAATGACCAAGACCTTTGGTATTATGTTGTGATTGAGAAGACCCATCAAGCCAAGCAAAAATCAGTCGCGGCAGATACTGGTGCCATGCAAATTGGCACATAAATACAAGATGGTATCACGCAAATGGTACCCATGCCAGTGGCAAATAAAAGCATACATTACATTCTCAGAGTGGTTGGCTTTAGGAAGGGCATCCATAGAAAACCATGCCAAATCAGACTGGAACCTGGGGCAGCGTTCCAGCCCAGTCAAATAATCCAACCCATGCCAGCATGGACAATGGCCATTAAATGATGAATATAGATATATATATATACATACACACACATATATATATATATACATATACACACACACGCATATATATATATATAAATATACATCATCATCGTTTAGCGTCCATTTTCCATGCAGGCATGGGTTGGACAGGTTGACTGGGGACTGGCAAGCCAGTAGGTTGCACCAGGTTCCAATCTGATCTGGCAAGGTTTCTACAGTTGGATGCTCTTCCTAGCGCCAACCATTCTGAGTGTAGTTGGTGCTTTTTATGTGCCACTGGCATCGATCACATTCTAATGGTACTTTTATGTGCCACCAGCACGGGGAGCCAGTCAGGCAGCATTGGCATCAACCTAGGCTTCAATGGTGCTTTTTATGTGCTACCAGCATGGGTACCAGTCAGGTGGCACTGGCAACTGCCATAACTACAATTTCCATTTTGATTCGATTTGATTTCATTTGACTCAATAGGTCTTCTCAAGTGTAGCGTATTGCCGGGTGATTCAACAGTACTTTTCAATGGGCTGCTTATATGACCATGGTGTAGGCCACAGCTGTGATCTCACTCTACTTGCCGCAGTTCCGTTTCACTTGACTCAACAGGTCTTTTCAAGTAGTGTATTGCTCGATGATTCAAGGGTACTTTTAAATAGGCTGGATATGTGACACTGCTATCAGCCACTCACTTTACTGGCCGGGTCTTTTCAATAATAGCATATCTCTAAAGGTCACAGTCTCTACATACATACATATATATATATCATTTTCCATTCTACCTGAGCATTAAACTAATAAACCTGCTTGTCATTCCTACACTTGTCTTTGCCTTTTGTTTTCTATAAATTTGAATTATATATATTTATGTACACACATAAACACATTAACTTACATGGCAACTATATAAATATATGTGTCTATGTATGTATATGCACCATATATAAATCTTATTTTAAGATGAAATATTTTGTCTTACAGTTTTGTATTTATTCATAACATAACAACTTTTCAGTGATATTCTTACTAATATCTGAGAAAACATTTCTCAAAATTTTATTGACCATCTCAAATATATCAACATTACCTTTCTTCTATCCAGGAAATATTTTACATGAAATATATATGAGTAGATGCATGGATATACAAACCATCACAAATGTTTTGTGATCTCATCAATGTAGATATAGTTGCTGAGATATAAAATATAGTAATAGTAACATGTTATCACATTAATATCTCTTCTTTCTTGGGTGAATACAGTTATGGTTATACAAGTTATTTATTGCATCGGATGAATTTTGACAAACATCATGTATCCTGCTAAAGGTTGTGGGGAAGCATCATAGCCGTATGTCCAGAGGGATTTTTGGGGGGTTTGAATATGCCACACAAGAAGGTACTAAAAGGGCAGCTGCCTATAAAACAATGTTTCAAAAAGGGAAGCATGATGAGTATAATAAGTGTTATGATTTCACGGATTACTTGTAAGTCCACAAAGCTATCATATGATTTAGCATGGAAAACAGTCTTCAATTGGGTTGTCATCATAGTATTGCAATGCATCTTAATAATGATTCAGCTACAGGTCTGCATGGATACACACATGTGCAATTAAGTTGCTTTTCTGTGTGAATGATTTACCACAGATATCACAGTGATATGGCTTCTCTCCTGTATGAATGCGTTTGTGAATAGTTAAGACGCTACTTGTGGAGAATGACTTACCACAGAATTCACAGTGATATGGTTTCTCTCCAGTATGAATATGTTTGTGCCTAGTTAAGTCACTACTTCCAGAGAATGATTTACCACAGATGTCACAGTGATATGGCTTTTCTCCTGTATGAATACGTTTGTGGATAGTTAAATGACTAGTTTCTGAGAATGATTTGCCACAGATATTGCAATGATATGGCTTCTCTCCTGTGTGAATACGTTTGTGTTTAGTTAGGTGATCAATTCGGGTAAATGATTTACTGCAGGTATCACAGTGATATGGCTTCTCACCTGTATGAATACGTTTGTGTACTGTTAAGTGACCAGTTTCTGAGAATGATGTACCACAGATATCACACTGATATGGTTTCTCTCCTGTATGAATACGTTTATGTTTAGTTAAGACACTGCTTCCAGAGAATGATTTATCACAGATATCACAGTGATATGGCTTCTCTCCTGTATGAATATGTTTGTGTACATTTAAGAGATCATTTCGAAAGAATGATTTTCCACAAATATCACAATGATATGGTTTCTCTCCTGTATGAATTCGTACATGTTTAGTTAAGACGCTATTTGTAGAGAATGACTTACCACAGATATCACAGTGATATGGCTTCTCTCCTGTATGAGTACGTTTGTGTTTAGTTAAGTCACTACTTCTAGAGAATAATTTACCACAGATAACACACTGATATGGTTTTTCTCCAGTGTGAATACGTTTGTGTATAGTTAATTGATCATTTCGAGAGAATGATTTACCACAGATATCACAGTGATATGGTTTCTCTTCTGTATGAAGATGTTTGTGAGAAGTTAGGTTACTTTTTTGAGAGAACAGTTTACCACAGTTATCACAGTGATATGATAATTTTCTTAACTCTTTTGACATCTTTCCAAGGAATCAGAAAACAAAAAAACAATCCTTTAACATTCTCACAGTATTCTCATCACAATATTTGATTATTTTTCTTGTTCTTTTTCTTTATTCCTTATAAATATTTCACCTGCTATCAACTCTGATCTTCATAGATATCTAAAGCTGACGTAAAGTCTTTTATAAATTTATTCAAATTTAATTTGAATGCACTTGACAATGAGGTAGAGAAATGTCGTTATCAATCTCAGTTCAGAGCAAATATTTCACAGTGTTTCTACCATAAAACACATAGAGTCAGGGTCATATCTGTTGTGTATAACATCGTCTTTATATGATAAATAGTGAGGTTGTACAACTAAAGTCTTTTATACCAGTGTCATTCATTAATCTGAAACAATAAAGAAACAGTGTAAGACTTAGAGGATACAGAAAAGCATTTTACATTATTTAACATTATACATATTCGTATACCACAGCTTCATTTTCATGTTGTGTAACATTATCAATGCTAAACTACAGAATGGTGAACAATAATATTTTTCTCCTTTCAGAAACATATTTTCTTATTCTTGTTTGGTCCTAGACCAGCCATGATTGAGCAAATCTATGATCAGATGTATTTCATTCTTGTCTTTCTTTCTAGTATTGCATATTCAAGACTTCATCAGCCAAATAGTCTTCAGTTATCAAGACTGAAAGGTGCAAAGAGAATGGAAATTGGCTGTTGTTTCTAGCAGATGTGGCACCCTCATTGGCTTGTTGTTTAACTCCAGGTAATCCCATTCTAAGCACACCCATGATGATAGGCAGCTTGCTTTTTGAAGTTGCTATGAATTTTTTATCACATCAAACAAGGCTGTTTATGGAAGACCAGTAGTCGCCCATGCATACCAGCCTCCTCTCTCCACGCCACCGATGCTATCCAATTTTGGCATAAGGCCAGCAATTTTGGTGTTCAGGTTGGCGGACGTCGAACTTAAGAAGCATCAAGTTGGAATTACTCCGTTTTGATGGGGACCTGTCAGATTTTTTTCACGGTGCCCTTGGAAAAGCTCTCGGGGGGAAAAAAATTGCGGAAAATGATGGTTTCGTAATTTTACGCATTTTTTTTTTCTTTTTGCTATTAACTCCCCGTCAAAATAGAAAAAATCAAACTTGTTGGCGCTTCATAAGTCTGACTTCCGACGAGGGGGTAAGTTGTTTATTTAGACCTCCAGTGATCAACTGGTATTTATCTTAATTGATCCCAAGAGGATAAAGCTGACTTCAATAGAATTTGAAACCAATATCTATTTACTGTTAAACATGCTCAACTTCCTAGAAATGGCAGTCAAATCTCCTTCAAATTACTTAATACCGTCTACAAAACGAAACATTGGTCTCATATAGACAAAAACAAGATCGTAATTACGCTAACTTTGATCATGTCAGCACGACTAGGTTAACACAGGTAATTTACTATATAATAATCGATATAATTAATCTAACTTCGGATAATTTAGGAGCATGGTGAATATTATTTTATTTTGTCTATACAATAGTCATAATAAATATGCAAAACACAAAATAATATAATCATATTATCCAAATTATACAGTGAGGTAATAATAATTCATCACACTGCTGTGGAGCAGTAGCTGTAGTAAATAGTAAGTTCCCTGGATATTATTGTCTCAATGACTGGTAAAGCCCGTTATTAGGTTTCCATAGCAAGACCGAAGTTACGTTTCCCCTGAACCAGAAACCACTCCGTCGCAACAATATAATTCTACATCATGAAAATTAATTCCAATATTTATTATTAGTCTGTCATAATTTCACCCTCTTTGCAATCGAATTTCGGCCAGCTTTTTGAGAAATCAACTGTTTTCAGCTGTCGTTTCCTTCAGGCTCTCTACATTCTAAGTTCAAATCCCGCCGAGGCCAACTTTGTTTTCCATCCTTGCGAAGTCGATAAAACAAAACCCAATAATTTCTAGTGTCAATGGTATCAACTGATTCCCCATACCCTGAAAATTACTGACCTTGTTCCTAAATCAGAAATCATTATTAAATGCAATAAAATTCATTCTGATGTACCTGGAGCAGCTTTCTCCGAAGAATCACATCTGCGGGTGACATCTTAGTCTTAAGCAATGTAATACGGCGATCGTGATTAGTCAATTGCTTTGTCGGACACATCGTATTCCTATAACGATTCTATTCATTGGCTAAACGTGACTTCTACTAAAATGTGGAAGTTAAGAAATGATAGATTTTTTTTCTTTTCAGAGTTTAATGCAAAACTTTTATCGAAAAGGATAATCATTATATATCACTTATTTCAGTCATCAGACAGCGGCCCTGCGGAACACCGCCTTGAAAGGCTTAATAGAACAAATCGACCCGCAGATGTGATTCTTCGGAGAAAGCTGCTCCAGGTACATCAGAATGAATTTTATTGCATTTAATAATGATTTCTGATTTAGGAACAAGGTCAGTAATTTTCAGGGTATGGGGAATCAGTTGATACCATTGACACTAGAAATTATTGGGTTTTGTTTTATCGACTTCGCAAGGATGGAAAACAAAGTTGGCCTCGGCGGGATTTGAACTTAGAATGTAGAGAGCCTGAAGGAAACGACAGCTGAAAACAGTTGATTTCTCAAAAAGCTGGCCGAAATTCGATTGCAAAGAGGGTGAAATTATGACAGACTAATAATAAATATTGGAATTAATTTTCATGATGTAGAATTATATTGTTGCGACGGAGTGGTTTCTGGTTCAGGGGAAACGTAACTTCGGTCTTGCTATGGAAACCTAATAACGGGCTTTACCAGTCATTGAGACAATAATATCCAGGGAACTTACTATTTACTACAGCTACTGCTCCACAGCAGTGTGATGAATTATTATTACCTCACTGTATAATTTGGATAATATGATTATATTATTTTGTGTTTTGCATATTTATTATGACTATTGTATAGACAAAATAAAATAATATTCACCATGCTCCTAAATTATCCGAAGTTAGATTAATTATATCGATTATTATATAGTAAATTACCTGTGTTAACTTAGTCGTGCTGACATGATCAAAGTTAGCGTAATTACGATCTTGTTTTTTGTCTATATAAGATCAATGTTTCGTTTTGTAGACGGTATTAAGTAAGTTGAAGGAGATTTGACTGCCATTTCTAGGAAGTTAGGATCCTTTCCTTTTGGCCGGCACATAGAAAAAATAATTTTTTGTAATTAAACACTTTCAAATATCGAAATACGACAACTTTAACACGAAATATAAAGAACTTCGAAAATAAAGAATTTTCTTAAAAACGCCAAGAGTAAATACGAAATTTGAAAGTGTTTAGTTACAAAAAATTATTTTTTCTATGTGCCGGCCAAAAGGAAAAGATCCGGAATTTGAGCATGTTTAACAGTAAATAAATATTGGTTTCAAATTTTGGCATAAAGCCAGCAATTTTGGTGTTCTGGGTGGCAGACGTCGAACTTACGAAGCATCAAGTTGGAATTACTCCGTTTTGATGGGGACTTTTGGAAAAGTGCGAAAAATGATGGTTTTGTCATTTTACGCAATTTTATTATTATTTTTTTTTTTTGCCATTAAGCTAGCTTAATGGCAAAAAGGGCACGGCAAAAAAACAAAACCTGAAAACTCCCCGTCAAAACTGAGACAATCCAACTTGTTGACGCTTCATAAGTCTGATATCCGACGAGGGGGTAAGTCTTCCAGTGCTCAACTCGCATTTATCTTAATTGATCCAAAAAGGATAAAGCTGACTTCAATTGAAATGCCAAGCATTTTGCTTGGCATGCTAACAATTCTGCCCATCGCCACCTTATGATAAATAAGCTTTATAACACAAACCAGTGGTTCTCAACCATTTCTCTTTTACCTATGGTTCTCTTTGATTCCTGTTTTATTCAGGTGGATCCCCATAGCCATTCAATGTTTTAAAAAATCATATTTTTATAATTACATATTAGGAATCGGATAAGAAAGAAAGTTAAAAATAATTTGTGTATTGTGGAAGTATAATCAATTTATTGCTCATAAACTTTATCAATGAAATCTTATGTTAAGAACTACTCAGGTAAACCAACTGTAATAACTATTTAAGGAAAAAGCAACAAAACAAAATTTCTCTGTAATGGTAACCAGTAATATTCTATGGCTGGTAGGATTGGAAGGTCTTCGTTAAAGTTTGTGATGTATATTGTAAAATTAATAACATTCCGAAAGGGAAAACAGTTATGATTTATGAAACTTAATTATAAAGCTTAATTCACCATCAAACTAATCAGAATCTGAGATTCTTATTCTTTCCCTCTTTTCATTTAAGTAAACAACTTCTTTAATTACTACAATCAGATTTATTTTGCATGTCTGTTCTTTGTGATATGAAAACATAGCCTGAGAATTTCATCTGCCTGGTGTCCTTCTTTATTGAAGACATATTTAATTACTGTGTAACACGATTTTTGTCCTTGGATAGTAACAGGTTATTTCCTATTTACTTACCCCTAGAAAGTATGAAAAATGGCTAAAAATATCTTTCAAACTTTGGTTTAAACCCCAAAGAGTTCCTCTCTCAACACATAGCTATGATGCTCCCCCCTATTACTCCTGCTCATTATCAGAGGTGCACATACTGTCAGCCACTAAGGGATATGCTCAAGGGGTTAAGGTCAAGCAACTGACATTATCAGATCTGTGGTATTGAGCAAAATATTTGCTGTAATGATATTTCTGCTTCAGTAACACGGCACTGAATCTGTCTGAAATGTAATGGAAAAAATAGGTCAGTTTCAAAACATTGATATCCATATGACAAAAGCAAAGTTTAGAAGGGGACGGTAGTGATTTCCTTTGATTTCTAGATGAAAGCAAATAAAAAGTAACACTGACCAAAGACAAAAAGAAAAATTTTGTTACACAGTGTTATTCATTTAACATCTATAGCAGATGTTAGGAATGACCATTAATGGCTGGCACTTTTTACAAATTTCTGATACTAGATGCTTGCCATCAGCTGTTCTTATCACCTTTCAGATGGTGTACAATTTCAGCAAGGCAAGAAAGGTTTTTTTTAAACATTTAACAGTTGTAATGGAAAACAAGTCACTTTTCATCAATTCAGCCATCATTATTCACTGAAGTGAATTTATATAACATTTTATTAATGTTGTTTGTCGTTATTCATTAATATTTCTTTTTGTTTGATGTGATAAAAAATTCATAGCAACCTCAAAAAGCAAACTGCCTATCATCATGGGTGTGCTTAGAATGGGATTACCTGGAGTTAAACAACAAGCCAATGAGGGTGCCACATCTGCTAGAAACAACAGCCAATTTCCATTCTCTTTGCACCTTTCAGTCTTGATAACTGAAGACTATTTGGCTGATGAAGTCTTGAATATGCAATACTAGAAAGAAAGACATGAATGAAATACATCTGATCATAGATTTGCTCAATCATGGCTGGTCTAGGACCAAACAAGAATAAGAAAATATGTTTCTGAAAGGAGAAAAATATTATTGTTCACCATTCTGTAGTTTAGCATTGATAATGTTACACAACATGAAAATGAAGCTGTGGTATACGAATATGTATAATGTTAAATAATGTAAAATGCTTTTCTGTATCCTCTAAGTCTTACACTGTTTCTTTATTGTTTCAGATTAATGAATGACACTGGTATAAAAGACTTTAGTTGTACAACCTCACTATTTATCATATAAAGACGATGTTATACACAACAGATATGACCCTGACTCTATGTGTTTTATGGTAGAAACACTGTGAAATATTTGCTCTGAACTGAGATTGATAACGACATTTCTCTACCTCATTGTCAAGTGCATTCGAATTAAATTTGAATAAATTTATAAAAGACTTTACGTCAGCTTTAGATATCTATGAAGATCAGAGTTGATAGCAGGTGAAATATTTATAAGGAATAAAGAAAAAGAAGAACAAGAAAAATAATCAAATATTGTGATGAGAATACTGTGAGAATGTTAAAGAATTGTTTTTTTGTTTTCTGATTCCTTGGAAAGATGTCAAAAGAGTTAAGAAAATTATCATATCACTGTGATAACTGTGGCAAACTGTTCTCTCAAAAAAGTAACCTAACTTCTCACAAACATCTTCATACAGAAGAGAAACCATATCACTGTGATATCTGTGGTAAATCATTCTCTCGAAATGATCAATTAACTATACACAAACGTATTCACACTGGAGAAAAACCATATCAGTGTGTTATCTGTGGTAAATTATTCTCTAGAAGTAGTGACTTAACTAAACACAAACGTACTCATACAGGAGAGAAGCCATATCACTGTGATATCTGTGGTAAGTCGTTCTCTACAAATAGCATCTTAACTAAACATGTACGTATTCATACAGGAGAGAAGCCATATCACTGTGATATTTGTGGGAAATCATTCTTTCGAAATGATCTCTTGAATTTACACAAACATATTCATACAGGAGAGAAGCCATATCACTGTGACATCTGTGATAAATCATTCTCTGGAAACAATGTTTTAACTAAACATAAACGTATTCATACAGGAGAGAAACCATATCAGTGTGATATCTGTGGTACATCGTTCTCAGAAACTGGTAATTTAACTAAACACAAACGTATTCACACAGGAGAGAAGCCATATCATTGCAATATCTGTGGCAAATCATTCTCAGAAACTAGTCATTTAACTATCCACAAACGTATTCATACAGGAGAAAAGCCATATCACTGTGACATCTGTGGTAAATCATTCTCTGGAAGTAGTGACTTAACTAGGCACAAACATATTCATACTGGAGAGAAACCATATCACTGTGAATTCTGTGGTAAGTCATTCTCCACAAGTAGCGTCTTAACTATTCACAAACGCATTCATACAGGAGAGAAGCCATATCACTGTGATATCTGTGGTAAATCATTCACACAGAAAAGCAACTTAATTGCACATGTGTGTATCCATGCAGACCTGTAGCTGAATCATTATTAAGATGCATTGCAATACTATGATGACAACCCAATTGAAGACTGTTTTCCATGCTAAATCATATGATAGCTTTGTGGACTTACAAGTAATCCGTGAAATCATAACACTTATTATACTCATCATGCTTCCCTTTTTGAAACATTGTTTTATAGGCAGCTGCCCTTTTAGTACCTTCTTGTGTGGCATATTCAAACCCCCCAAAAATCCCTCTGGACATACGGCTATGATGCTTCCCCACAACCTTTAGCAGGATACATGATGTTTGTCAAAATTCATCCGATGCAATAAATAACTTGTATAACCATAACTGTATTCACCCAAGAAAGAAGAGATATTAATGTGATAACATGTTACTATTACTATATTTTATATCTCAGCAACTATATCTACATTGATGAGATCACAAAACATTTGTGATGGTTTGTATATCCATGCATCTACTCATATATATTTCATGTAAAATATTTCCTGGATAGAAGAAAGGTAATGTTGATATATTTGAGATGGTCAATAAAATTTTGAGAAATGTTTTCTCAGATATTAGTAAGAATATCACTGAAAAGTTGTTATGTTATGAATAAATACAAAACTGTAAGACAAAATATTTCATCTTAAAATAAGATTTATATATGGTGCATATGCATACAGACATATATGTATATGTGGTTCAAATTTATAGAAAACAAAAGACGAAGACAAGTAATAATGTTGTCTGTTGTGAATTAATGTAACTTGGCCCTGAAGAGATGGAAGGCCCTAATTTCTTATCTCAGACAAGAGTGAGTCGGGATCTTGCATCGAAATGTGCATAGGATAATAAACAAGTTTTATTTATATATAGGATTGCGTCATGGCTCTTATTTCAATTGATGATGATGATCATCATCATCATCGTTTAACGTCCGCTTTCCATGCTAGCATGGGTTGGACGATTTGACTGAGGACTGGTGAAACCGGATGGCAACACCAGGCTCCAATCTAATTTGGCAGAGTTTCTACAGCTGGATGCCCTTCCTAACGCCAACCACTCAGAGAGTGTAGTGGGTGCTTTTACGTGTCACCCGCACAAAAACGGCCACGCTCAAAATGGTGTCTTTTATGTGCCACCCGCACAAGCCAGTCCAGGGGCACTGGCAACGATCTCACTCGAAAATCCTACGGGAGCCAGTCAGGCGGTACTGGCAACGGCCACACTCAAAATGGTGCATCTCATGTGCCACCCGCACAAGAGCCAGTCCAGGGGCACTGGCAACGATCTTACTTGGCTTGCCGGGTCTTCTCACGCACAGCACATTTCCAAAGGTCTCGGTCAGTAGTCATCGCCTCGGTGAGGCCCAATATACGAAGGTCTTGCCTCACCACCTCAGCCCAGGTCTTCCTGGGCCTACCTCTTCCACGGGTTCTCTCAACTGTTAGGGTGTGGCACTTTTTCACGCAGCTATCCTCATCCATTCTCACCACATGTCCATACCAGCGCAATCGTCTCTCTTGCACACCACAACTGATGCTTCTAATGTTCAGCTTTTCTCTCAAGATACTTACACTCTGACGGGTATTCACATTGACATTACACATCCAACGGAGCATACTGGCTTCATTCCTTGCGAGCTTCCGTATGTCCTCAGCAGTTACAGCCCATGTTTCACTGCCATGTAGCATGGCTGTTCGTACGCATGCGTCATACAGTCTGCCTTTTACTCTGAGTGAGAGTCCCTTTGTCGCCAGCAGGAGTAAGAGCTCTCTAAACTTTGCCCAGGCTATTCTTATTCTAGCAGCTACACTTTCAGTGCACTCACCCCCACTACTAACTTGGTCGCCCAGATAGCGGAAGCTATCGACTACTATGCACCCAAAATTGTATCACCTATATGAAAGTTATTATATTTAAACAAAGTATAAACAACTTTTCAAGTGAGAATTTTGCTACTTTGGTAACAGTTACAAAACTTATTTTAACAAAGTATTTGGGAGATATTTAAATACACAGTCTTACTTTTTACGGAAGAGACTGCTAATTAACTGTTACCATATGGAGCTATTTAAAATTGACGCATCCTTGAAGGACATACCAATTCCACCAAATAACATTTATATCAAACAATTAATTAGGAAAACACATTCGTTTATCAACAGAATAAGGTGGAAAGCATTTTTCTTTAATAAGAATGATCAGACAGTAGACATTGCAGATGAGAATTCAAAATTTAAGAAGCTTTTTAAATCTAGAAAAACCCTCCATATAATCCGAGGTTGGATAAATTCAGAGAAGAACTGTGGACAGTTGTTAAGAACATTAAAATCAATAAGTCACCAAGAAGGAACCAACATTTGGAATACCTAAACAGGATTACCAGGGAAATTAACAGAACGAATGGAATTCTAGTTAAATCTGATAAAATGGGAAACATATATAAACGACAGAAACAGCGTTATTTAGACCTTAAAAAAGAAATCAAGAAGAACTGCAAAATAACAAATAAAAATATGCTCAGAAAAGCAAATTTAGAAGCTAAAAAGTTAATGAATAGGTATAACCTAATGAACAGAACTGAACCTCTAGAACCTGAGGAACCGTGATTTATCCCTAAGGATCACAAGAGTAATTTTTGGACAGATCCTTCCTTAAGACTCATTTGCCCAACTAAGTTGGATATTGGGACACTTAGTAAGAATATTTTAGATAAATATATCCCTACAATAGTAAGGAAATTAAAACTTAATTTATGGTCTAACTCAATACAATTTGTAGAATGGTTCAAATTAATTAAGGATAAGGAAAATACGAAGTTTATTCAATTTGATATTGCTAATTTTTACTCATCTATTAATCCTATCATACTGTATATATGTATATATAGATATATATATATATATATATATGTATCTATATACATATATATATGTGTGTGTGTGTATATATATATATATATATATTTGGGATAAAAATCCCAAATTACAGGTAAAAGCTCAATTAAAATCAATTTATTAAAAATTAAATTAAGTTTCACAGTATTATTTATTGTGCTTTTACTTATCAATTTTTCTATATGTGACAGTGGATTTTCATCGATGAGTTTATGAATCTTGGTTCTTTTCTCTAAAACTATATATATATATATATATATATAAATTAGACTGGAGCCTGGTGTTGCCATCCGGTTTCACCAGTCCTCAGTCAAATTGTCCAACCCATGCTAGCATGGAAAGCGGACGTTAAACGACGATGATGATGATGATGATATACACATATTTATGTAAACCTGCCAGTCACCTACCGTTCTGGCAGACACACTAACCAAATTGACTACATCCTCACCAGAAAAACGGAAAGATGGCTGCTTATAAATGCCAAAACATTCCCAGGCGAAGAATGTACCCCACAACATAGACTAGTAGTTAGTGACTTCAGGATTAGGGCCAAGTGGTTGCCCAGAAGACCACCAGCTTGGAGGAGAGCGGTCTGGAAGCTTAAAGATCCTGCGAATGAACAGAGATATAGAGACATATTACTCGAAGCCTTTGATGAAATAGAAGGGGATATAACTTCACATGATGCTGAAGACAACTTGAGGTTTCTACAGGACAACCTGCTGAGGGCCACTGACCAGATCTTTGGATGGTGCAAAGTCCCCACTCGACCCAAAATAACGTGGTGGTGGAACAATGTTGTTGACAGGGCTATTAGAGAAAAGAATCAGGCTCGGAAGGAGAGGTTGGCATGGGTGCCAGTCGAATTTGGTTCAATTCCGACTTCACTTGCCTCAATAGGTCTTCGCAAGCAGAATTTAGTGTCCAATGAAAGAAAGGTACGAATAAGTGGTTTGGCTACACTCCTGGCAGAGGCCGTGGATTATGGTCTCACTTGGCTTGCGAGGTCTTCTCACGCACTGCATATTTCCAAAGGACTCAGTCACTAGTCATTGCCACGGTGAGGCCTAATGTTCGAAGGTCGTGCTTCACCACCTCATCCCAGGTCTTCGTGGATCTACCTCTTCCACAGGTTCCCTCAACCGCTAGGGTGTAGCACTTTTTCACACAGCTATCCTCATCCATTCTTGCCAAATGACCATACCAGCGCAATTGTCTCTCTTGCACACCACAACTGATACTTCTTATGTCCAACTTTTCTCTCAGTGTACTACACTCTGTCGAGTATGCACACTAACATTACACATCCATTGGAGCATACTGGCTTCATTTCTTGCAAGCTTACGCTTGTCCTCAGCAGTCACGGCCCATGTTTCACTGCTATGTAGCATGGCTGTTCGTACACATGTGTCATGTAGTCTGCCTTTTACTCTGAGCAAGAGGCCCTTTGTCACCAGCAGAGGTAAGAGCTCTCTGAACTTTGGCCAGGCTATTCATATTCTAGCAGCTACACTTTCAGCAGACCCTACCCCGCTACTAACTTGTTCACCTAGATAATCGAAGCTATCAACTACTTCTAGTTTTTCTCCCTGGAATGTGGCCAAAGTTGTTTTCTGCACATTTTCAGTGTTTATTGCTCCTGAACACCTGCCACATACAAAAACTAACTTCCTAGTTCACCTGCCTTATGTGTCCATAGCTTACACTGGGTACATCTTATAGAGTTTCTATCTACATCTTTTCTACAGATCGAGCAGGGCCATCTACCTGAAGGAGTTTGTGTTTTGTCTACCTTCCTACTTATTAGGACTTTGGTTTTAGCTAGGTTGACTCTAAGGCCCTTCGATTCTAGTCCTTGCTTCCACACCTGAAACTTCTCCTCTAGTTCTGATAATGACTCAGCAATTAGCGCAAGGTCATCAGCATAGAGGGTCTCCCAGGGGCATCCTGTCTTGAATTCCTCTGGAGGACTATGATAAATAGGAGGAGGCTCAGGACTGAACCTTGGTGGACTCCTACCTCTACCCAGAATTCTTCACTGTACTCATTGCCAACCCTCACCTTACTGACAGCGTCCCTGTACATGGCTCGCACAGCTCTCACTAACCATTCATCTATCCCTAGTTTCCTCATTGACCACCAGATATATACATTTATATATTTATACATATACATCTATAAATATACATATATAAGTATACATATAAATACACACGTGTATATATATATCTATACATGTACATCTATATATCTATATATATATATATATATATACATGTATATATGTATACATATACATCTATACATATACATCTATATATATATATATATATACATCTATATATATATATATATATATATATATATATATATATATATATATATATATCTATATATATACATACTCATATGTGTGCAGATATGGCCACCGCTCTGAGCTGAAACTACAAAAATGCATACACACACACACACATATGTATTCATGTTTATATGTAATGTGAGATAATAGTTTCATTATTAATGTTTTAACTATATATATAATATATACGTAGTGAAAGTATTAATAGTGAAACTATAAAAACTGAAACTATTACACTACAGTAGAAATGTTATCGTTTTACTTTTGACACATAATATCGAAACAGTGCAAGAGATTGCCCTGAGCTCGCATTAGGCAAGAAATTGAAAATCTTTTGGCCGCTGACACTCCATGGACTCTAAGTAGTGTATGTGTAAAATTTGAATGAAATCAATTGGGTAGTCCTCGAATTTTTGTGATGCACACATACATACAAACCGACACAGACACACATTCTCACTTTTATATATATAGATGTGTGTGTGTGCGTGTGTCTTTGTTTTACTCCCGCCATCATCACCAATTGGCAACCGGTGTCGGTATGTTTACGTCACCATAACTTAGCAGTTCAGCAAGACAGATCGATAGAATAAATATCAGGCTTAAAAGAAAAAAAGGATCTTTTTTAAAACGGGGACCACATTTTTCATTAATGTTTTACGTAGTGTTTTTGGTACCGAAAGACTTTCAAACTTCGTATACTTATCTATTTTGTGTTATAGAACAGAAAAATATTTTTGTATTCGAATTTATTTCATGTAAAAAATTGTCTTATTTCGATAATTTCAACCAATCACTGACAAGTATTCAGTTGTTTATATTTACTCCTTTGGCTGATTAAGCGGTGTAAAGCGTATTTAATTTCCATAGCTTCGTTTGTCTTTTTTCTTTTTAAATTTGCTGTTTTACCCTAACCCTAACCCTATCACCGATAGAATTGTTTCAGAATCGTTTGTTTATGTAGTCGGCACTTAATGTATATCGGCTGAATGGACGTCAGTGATTGGTTGAAATTACAGAAATACGACAAATTTAACATGGAATAACTTAGGGATTTCTTTTTTTTTTTAAGAAGACTAAGAGAAAAAGATGTTTTATATGACACATTCTACCAGTGTTCCAAGTTTCAAAGTGTTTCGTTAATGAAAAATGTGGCCCCCGCTTTAAAAAAGATCCGAAAAAAATAACAATAAGTACTGGGGTCGATTCATTTGACTAAAAATTCTTGAAAGCAGTGCCCCGGCGTGGCTTCAGTCAAAAGAATGGAACAAGTAAAAGATAAAAGACTGATTTGTTTTTTTTTTCATCGGCAGATAACGTTGGCATTGTCTTTATTCTCCTCAAAGTTGCCGAACACACACATGCATAAATACGTCTTTTTTAAAATAATTTTTATACAATTCACATATTACCTTTTCATCTAATTTTATCTTTTTTTTTCTCCTGTTTCATGAAAGTTTCACACACACATTCTCCTACTAACCTATTTTACTAGTCAAAAATTGGTGTTCGTTTCTCATTCGCGTTACAAAAGTTTTCTTTCAATGATATGAAAATTGCTAATTTCTATCTTTCTTTATGATTAGTTTTACGTACCATGTAAACTGGCGGATAGGTCACAGCCTTAGTTTGGGCTTGTGAAGGTAGGTATTTACAGCCGACTAGTAATATCCCCTTTATAACTTAACTAATATTTGTTAAATATTATCATATTCTTTTATTTGATTCAGTTATTTGACTACGGCCATGCTGAAGCACCACCTTTAGTCGAAGAAATCGACCCCAGGACTTATTCTCTGTAAGCCTAGAACTTATATATATATATATAATACGTATCTTTTTGTTGGCACTACGTCGCCGGTTCCAGTTGATCCGATCAACGGAACAGCCTGCTCGTGAAATTAACGTGCAAGTGACTGAGCACTCCACAGACACGTGTACCCTTAACGTAGTTCTCGGGGATATTCAGCGTGACACAGTGTGACAAGGCTGACCCTTTGAATTACAGGTACAACAGAAACAGGAAGTAAGAGTGAGAGAAAGTTGTGGTGGAAGAGTACAGCAGGGTTCGCCACCATCCCCTGCCGGAGCCTTTTGGAGCTTTAGGTGTTTTCGCTCAGTAAACACTCACAACGCCCGGTCTGGGAATTGAAACCGCGATCCTATGACCACTGGGTCATTGCACCTCCACAATACGTATCTATCTATATATATATATATAAATGAGTAACAAAGATGTATAAGTGTCGATTCATTACGGTCGCTGCTTCGAGCGAGTCCTTTAATTGATCAATAAAAGCATTACTTCATTACTTAGAGAAAGATAGAAATAAATTTTCCTTTTATAAAATAAGTACTAGGCTTACGAAGAATAAGTCCAAAGTTTACTTTCAACCGTTTATCTGTGTGTCTGCCTCTCCGACCGTCTCTGTGTATGTCTGCCCGACCGTCTATCTGTGTTGTGTAGGTGTGTGCATGTGTCTGTCTCTCCGACTGTCTACGTGTGTGCCCATTCGTGTGTCTGTCTGTCTACCAGTTCGACTATTTGTGTGCGTGTAAGTGGCTGTCTGTACATCCCCTGTGTATGTGTTTGTATGACTGTTTATTCGAGTGTCTGTCTGTATATATGCATGTGCGTGTGTATGTATGTGAGAGAATGTGTGAGTTTGACTGTTCGTCTCTCTTCCTCTATCGCAAATCAGAGGCATTGTCAGCAGCAGCAGCAAATAAGGAAGTAAATTAAAACTTTTTTCCATGAAATTCCAAACGCCACAATAAATCAGCTTAGCGAAAATAACATTATATTTAAAATGGCGTTTCTGACACTGATAACGAAAAGTCGTCCCATTTTCTTTTGCTCCACCCCTCTAGGTATAATTTCCAAGAATTATTTGCTCTTTGAAAGAAATCTACCCGCGTCCACTTCTTCGCACTCCATATAGAGTTGTGTAGTGACGTCATATTGGCGCCAAAAGGCATAGTCGCCATTGCTGAATCCTTAACCACGCATGCGTGGGTTTCAACATCTAAGCGTTCCCACTATTAGTCTGCCTCTTTACCAAGCCTGACAGCGACCAAGCTCCCCCATTTGAGTGTGACTGAACCAAGTTGTCTCTACAACGACACCAGCTCGAGGAACCGTACATCTACATTTCAGGCTACTCTAAAACCGGACAATTGGAAGCTGTTTTATTTTCCACCATACAATAAATATTTGTTGTTGTTGATCAGTTTGGAGTTTCTGCGTTCAGTTCACTTCTAATTTAATATAGGAAAGTTAGGTGTACATCTTAAACGATAAGAACCACAAGCAACTGAGAGCTGAAGTAACACGACTTACATACAAATATACAAAACACGCTACAAGTATATAAATTCCATCCAGCTCTATAAATAGTCTGTCTGCAAACAGTAATTTAATTACAAATGCACAATTGAACCAAACTAAGAATGAGGTTACTGAAACTGAAAGACTTCAGAGTTTGAAATCTAAATCCACTCATCTTCTCTAGTAAGTATCGTTATAATTATTTTAATTAACAGATAAGCACTATCATATTTAAAACGTTGAGTATTTATGAGAGTTACACATACAACTTTATACTGAATTTTGCTTTGTTTTCGGACAGCGATTTCTATGCTACAAAAAGGCGGCCAGCTGACAAAATCGTTAGCGTGCCGGACAAAATACTTAGTGGCATTTCATCCGTCTTTACGTTCTGAATTTCAATTCTGCTGGGGGTGAGTTTACCTTTCATCCTTTCGGGTTCGACAAAATAAGTACCAGTTGAGCACTGAGTTGAATTTAATCTACTTTATCCAGTCCAACCAAAATTGCTGGCCATTGTAATTGGGCGGCGAGCTGGCAGGACCTTTAGCGCGCCGGACAAAATGTTTTGCTGCTTTTCATCCTTCTGGGGTTGATGAAAATAAGTACCAGTCGAGCACTGGCGTCGATGCAATCGACCAGTCCTCTCCCCCAAAACTTCAGGCCTTGTGTAGAAAGGACTATATTATTATTATTATTAAAGTTTGTAAGACGTTGAGTGAGAGAGCAGTGCATACCTTCAAAGTGACCCTAGGGTAAAATATAGGGAGCCTAATATACCCATCATTACTACCCCTCTGATAAGAGTACATCAGACACATACATAACTACCATATGTGCGCGACATTTGTTGTTGGCACTCCGTCGCTTACGACGTCGAAGGTTCCAGTTGATCCGATCAACGGAACAGCCTGCTCGTGAAATTAATGTGCAAGTGGCTGAGCACTCCACAGACACGTGTACCCTTAACGTAGTTCTCGGGGATATTCAGCGTGACACAGTGTGACAAGGCTGACCCTTTGAATTACAGGTACAACAGAAACAGGAAGTAAGAGTGAGAGAAAGTTGTGGTGGAAGAGTACAGCAGGGTTCGCCACCATCCCCTGCCGGAGCCTCGTGGAGATTTAGGTGTTTTCGCTCAGTAAACACTCACAACGCCCGGTCTGGGAATTGAAACCGCGATCCTATGACCACTGGGCCATTGCGCCTCCACAATACGTATCTATCTATCTATATATATATATATATAGGTACTACTCAAGCAGAGCGGACCCAAACGCGCTGTCGCGCGTCCGCGCTAGCTAGTCGTGAGTGGTCGATACTACGAAAAGTGCGCGCGTGCAAATGAATACATGTGTGCGCATGCAAATTAGTAAATAATTTCTTTTAAACAAAGTAAATAATTTTTTTTTAATTACTTTTTTCTTTTCTAAACAACGTAGATAGGTAGAAGGAATAAAAATAACACACTATCTGTTTTTGTTAACTTCATACATTTTTTTTCTTTTAATTAAATTTTGTGAACAAAATAATTTTTATTTTCTAAACAACGTAAATAAATTTTAAAAAAGGTGCACATTGGGATTAGACACTGAGAGAAACTTGATATGTTAGAAATAACAGCTAAACGCAAAAAGAAAAAAAAAACTGTAACCTTTACTTTTCTGAAATCACTGCGGATATATTTCGGCTATGTGCTTGATAAATGTCTGAAAGTTCTCCCACGAATTCCCACACTTCATATCGTAATAATCACGGTACATTGGCTCATCAATATGTGACCATTTCATGTTACCACATGATCCACTTTTATATTTCAGTCTACGTTTTATCCGTGACCAGAATGGGCCACATATCCGTGAAAATCGTAGTTCCTGGCTCCACATTTTCAATGATTGCAGCTTCTAACGTTTCAGCCTTTCTATCAGTTATAATGTTGCAGGTAGCCCTTTTTTTTTTGTGCAATTAATTTGTTTTCTTTCAAAAAATCCAGAAAGATATCCCCCCTTTAACCTTTTCCATAATTCAACACGAGGTGAAGACATTTTGGGAATATGGGCTTCGAAAAATTTGCGCGGCACACTCAAAACTTAAGTTCAATTGTGAACAATATTGGCGGGAAGAGGTCAAGAAAGAGGACGAGCCCTTTACAGAGAGAGGTCAAGAAAGAGGAACTGGTAAAACCAAGCCCGTCTTTCCATTTCAAATTGGTAGAGGGAGGTCAATTCCTCTTTCTTCAACCTCTCTCTGTAAACGGCTCTTCCTCTTCATTGACCTCTTTTCGCCAATATTACCAAAATGTCTTCACCGTGTTGAATTATGGAAACAAATTAATTTCACAAAAAACAAAAAAAAGAATGTACTTGTAGTCAAATGAAAATTCAATCTTTTCAACGTGCTATTGACGGAGTTATTTGGCGATGTAATTCATGCAGTAAAACAATCTCTATAAGGAAAAATACTTTTTTTAGAGAAATGCCACTTGACAGTGTTTACACTATTTCAAATAATAGCAGACTTTATATCTGAATTGCCAGTAACTTGTTCCATGAGTTGAAACAATATTAGCAACGACACGGCCATTCAATGGTACGAATACTGCCGAGAAATATGTTCAGCCATGTTACTGAAAGATAAGAAAAAATTAGGTGGACTGAACCACGTTGTGCAAGTGGATGAAAGCCTGCTTTTCAAGAGGAAATATGAGGTTGGCAGAATGGTTGAAAAGTTTTGTGTGATAGGCTTTTACGATGTCACTCAGAAAAAGGGCTACCTGCAACATTATAACTGATAGAAAGGCTGAAACGTTAGAAGCTGCAATCATTGAAAATGTGGAGCCAGGAACTACGATTTTCACGGATATGTGGCCCATTCTGGTCACGGATAGAACGTAGACTGAAATATAAAAGTGGATCATGTGGTAACATGAAATGGTCACATATTGATGAGCCAATGTACCGTGATTATTACGATATGAAGTGTGGGAATTCGTGGGAGAACTTTCAGACATTTATCAAGCACATAGCCGAAATATATCCACAGTGATTTCAGAAAAGTAAAGGTTACAGTTTTTTTTTTTTTTACGTTTAGCTGTTATTTCTAGCATATCAAGTTTCCCTGTGTCTAATCCCAATGTGCACCTTTTTAAAAATTTATTTACGTTGTTTAGAAAATAAAAATTATTTTGTTCACAAAATTTAATTAAAAGAAAAAAAATGTATGAAGTTAACAAAAACAGATAGTGTGTTATTTTTATTCCTTCTACCTATCTACGTTGTTTAGAAAAGAAAAAAGTAATTTTAAAAAAATTATTTACTTTGTTTAAAAGAAATTATTTACTAATTTGCATGCGCACACATGTATTCATTTGCACGCGCGCTCGCGCGCACTTTTCGTAGGATCGACCACTCACGACTAGCTAGCGCGGACGCGCGACTGCGCGTTCGGGTCCGCTCTGCTTGAGTAGTACCATATATATATATATAAATGAGTAACAAAGATGTATAAGTGTCGATTCATTACGGTCGCTGCTTCGAGCGAGTCCTTTAATTGATCAATAAAAGCATTACTTCATTACTTAGAGAAAGATAGAAATAAATTTTCCTTTTATAAAATAAGTACTAGGCTTACGAAGAATAAGTCCAAAGTTTACTTTCAACCGTTTATCTGTGTGTCTGCCTCTCCGACCGTCTATCTGTGTGGTGTAGGTGTGTGCATGTGTCTGTCTCTCCGACTGTCTACGTGTGTGCCCATTCGTGTGTCTGTCTGTCTACCAGTTCGACTATTTGTGTGCGTGTAAGTGGCTGTCTGTACATCCCCTGTGTATGTGTTTGTATGACTGTTTATTCGAGTGTCTGTCTGTATATATGCATGTGCGTGTGTATGTATGTGAGAGAATGTGTGAGTTTGACTGTTCGTCTCTCTTCCTCTATCGCAAATCAGAGGCATTGTCAGCAGCAGCAGCAAATAAGGAAGTAAATTAAAACTTTTTTCCATGAAATTCCAAACGCCACAATAAATCAGCTTAGCGAAAATAACATTATATTTAAAATGGCGTTTCTGACACTGATAACGAAAAGTCGTCCCATTTTCTTTTGCTCCACCCCTCTAGGTATAATTTCCAAGAATTATTTGCTCTTTGAAAGAAATCTACCCGCGTCCTCATATCAAGATAAACAGCGTAAGACCTTGCAGGTGGGGCCTAGTTAGAATTTTCTTTGGGTCGAATAGCCCCCCCCCCCACCACCACCACGCTCAAAATGTTTCTGAATAAGGATTGTTTAAGGACGTCGAACGAAACGCACATGTTTCCAGAGGTGAATTATTCAAACCCCAAATAATTCCTCTCAAAACATGGCTATGATGCTCCCCGACTACTTCTGCTTGTGATCAGCATTCACGTATCGTCAGCCACCAAGGGACATGCTCAACAGGTTAAGGTCAAACAACTGACAGGCAAATCTGTGGTATTGAGCAGAATATTTGTTGTAGCTCGTCTTATGGTCTTTTCGAAGGATTATTATTATTATTAAGTACCAGTAACATGCTGGGGTCAATCTAATATACAGGCCTCCCCAGAAATTTTGGGCCTTGTGTCCAGAGTGAAAAAGATTATTATTAAGGCGGCGAGCTGGCAGAATCGTTAGCACGCTGGGCGAAATGTTCAGCGGGATTTCATCTGTCTTTACGTTCTGAGTTCAAATTCTGCCGAGGTCGACTTTGCTGTCTATTCTCTCGGGATCGATAAAATAAATACCAGTTGAACACTTTTCTACTCTAGGCACAAGGCCCGAAATTTTGGAAGAATGGGCGGGCCAGTCGATTAGATTGACTCAGTACGCAGCTGGTACTTAATTTATCGACCCCGAAAGGATGAAAGGCAAAGTCGACCTTGGCAGAATTTGAACCCAGGACGTAAAAACGGACGAAATACCGCTAAGCAGTCAAACATTGGCGTCGATGTAATCAACTTATCCCTTTCCCCCAAATTGCTGTCCTTGTGACAAAATTTGAAACGGTTATTATTATTAAAGACTGTAAGATGGCGAGCTGGCAGAAATGCTTAGCGGTATTTCGTCCATTTTTATGTTCTGAGTTCAAATTCCGCCGAGTCAACTTTGCATTTTATTCTTTCGAGGTTGATAAATTAAGTACCAGTGAAACAGTGAGGGCAATGAAATCGACTAGTCCCCTCTCCCAAAATTTCAGGTCTTGTGCCTTTAGTAGAAGGGATTATTATTATTATTATTATTATTAATGGCAGTAAGATGGCGAAATCTTAAAACATCAGCAGTATTTCGCTTGTGTTTACATTCTGAGTTCAAATTCTGCCGAGGTTGACTTTGCCTTTCATCTTCGCAACCATGTGCAACATCAGTATCGTTGAACAAGTGGCAACATCAGCCGATAAAATAATGGAAGTATCTACTCCTTCCATTACCATAGCAGCCATAGCATTCCAGTTCCAGAGTTTTCGACGAGTCACAGAAAATCAATTGAAGACCTGGTAGCAACCTCCGTTTCAAAAGGAATACAGTCCCACGTGCAAGACACCGATCCTGCTCTAGATCTCTATCCAGACATCAGTACATTGGTAACCAGGGATCCGTATGTTGGTACCATACCAATTTCGGCGCCAAAGCAAGGAAATGCACACCACTTTGCTCATATAGTGCCCAGGGAAACGCCCGAACGGAGCAGTAAGCACTGCTACTGCTTCTAGTGTCATCTCCACCAAGTCATGCAATTTTTATTAAAGTCGAAATTTCCCAGAAGAGCTTCCTGGTTGACTCAGGAGCCGTCTGTAGTATTTGGTCAACTAAATATACACAAAGAAAACCTTTTCCTTCAGCCGCTACCTTGCAAGCGGTCAACCATTCACCTATCACCACATGTGGCGAAATTCTTCTCACCTTAAATATACGACTCAGACGATGCTTCCAGTGGATTTTTCTAGTCCCCGATCTGCAGTATCCAATCCTTGAGGCAGATTTCCTCTTCCATTTTTCCTTGCTAGTCGATCTGAAGAACAGGCAACTGATTGACAGTAAGACGCAGCCCAGTGTGTGTGGCACTGACTGTTTTGTTTCCACAGTCGGATTTGTTTTCTTTGTCGCCACTGCTTCCAACAAATACCACACATTGTTGCAACCGTTCCCGGAGTTTACAAAACCCATGTCCCATAGAAAGGATAATTCGCACCCTGTAGAACACCACATTTCGAGCATGGGTCCTCCTGTCTTTTCTCGCTTGAGACATTTGTCAACAGAGAAACTTAAGGCTGCAAGCTCGTTAATTTCACAAGCAGGCTGTTCTGGTTAACAGTGTCCACCATTATTCGAAAAATTAACTTCGTCAATCATTTTATATATATACATGTGTGTGTTGCACTCTGTCGGTTACAACAACGAGGGTTCCAGTAACAGCCTGCTCGTGAAATTAATGTGCTTATGGCCTTAAGTTTCTCTGTTGACAAACGGGTGAGAAAAGGCAGGAGGGCCCGTGGTCGAAATGTGGTGTTCTACAGGGTGCAAATTATCCTTCCATAGGACATGGGTTTCGTTAATTCTTTGAAAATGTAACGGAAGTTAACATTAATTCATTAACATTAACTTTTATTGAAAAATGGCATAACTACAGTTTAATACCCTACCGATTTTTTGCTTCATAACTTCCAGAAAAATGAATACTTTTTAATGAAACTTACACCAAATAATCGCTTCTATCATGTAGATTGAGGGTATATAAAAATTTGTTGGGGTTGGGTGAGGAGTTTCGGAAAATTCACAGGACTATACATTTTCCCTCTCATAAATTTCTAGAAAGTAGGTATTTTTTAATGAAATTTATACAAATACCTTTCAGACGGTGTAGATTATGATTACAAAGAAATTTGGGTAAGTTTTCAGATTAACACCCGCACAATCTTCACTAGGGTGTTGAGGTTACGGTTTTAGGGTCAGGGTTAGGGTTAGGGACGGAATTCCTTAATCCTAACCCTGACCCTAAAACCCTAACTCTAACACCCTAGTGAAAATCGTGCAGGTGTTAATCTGAAAATTTACCAAAATCATATCAGGCATAAGAATATCGGAAATATTTACTCACAACAAGCATGATCAAATTTGAGCAAACGAGAAACGTAATGATTAATTCCCAAGAAGATAAAAGCGCCAAAAAGATCATCAGTGTAAAGATTAATGATCTGAAGTTGTCGGAACGTTGACAACTGTCAGCGAAATAGCTATACGTGTAGAGCGTTAAACGTTAAGGGGAAGTAACTACTTCTGACTAAGCTGCAGGCTAATTTGCAAGAGGGTGTACAGCTCAAATGGCTTTCTTGGCTGGTAACCAATTAAAAAACTAGCTAATGGATACTTTCACAAGCAAGGGTAGAGGGGAAGTGCACCGATGATAGTCTGAAGGTAGAAGGACATTAACTTGTGTGGGGGGGGGGGCTATGGTCTACCCACATATTTCTTGATTCAAAACAACAAATTTTTGTCGGGTGGATGGGGGGGGGCGCAAAATGCGACTAACAATACATTGGCCCACATTCTTGAGACCACCCACACATCAACAAAATTTGCCGCAGCGTACTTGTACGTGCATGAATGGACTGAAAAATTTGCCAAATCTAAGTTACTTTACTCATTCATGACTCAAAATTGCGCCCCCCCCCCTCCCCTCAGAACTGCGCCCATGGCAAATGCTCTGGCTGCCATACCCTAGCTACGCCACTTTATGTATGTGTATCTTTGTGTCTGTGTTTGTCCTCTCACCATCACTTGACAACCAATGTTGGTGTGAATACATATCCATAACTTAGCAGCTCAGCAAAAAAGACCGATAGAATAAGTACTAGTCTTACAAAGAATAAGTCTTCAGTTGATTTCTATGACTAAAACCTCTTTAAGCCAGTGCTCCAGCATGGCCACAGTCAAATAACTGAAACATTAAAAGAAAAACCCCAAAATCCTTTAAGTCTGAGATTTTTCAGATTTTTAAAAAATGTTTCAAAGAATACGTCATTTGTTTCATCTCATTATTTCAAATTAACTTTGCACACACAGACATACACACACCAATCTGCATGTGTGAATTAAGCAGTCTCATACTTTGGCTGTGCACTTGTGCAAAGTTTTGTTTAAATTTTAAAATTTCAAGTTTAAAAATAAATCTGAATAGGTCAGTTTCAAATCATTGAAAAGCAAAATGTGAATCGAATAGTAGTCATTTCCTTTGATTTCTAGATTGGAGCAAATAGGAAATAACACTGACCAAAGACAAAGAAATAAAATACAATTTTGTCACATCGATAGAAAATAGGGATATTGATACCTTTTATCTTTTACTGCTTCAGTCATTGTACTGTGGCCATGCTGGTGCACTGCTTTGAAGATTTTAATTTTAAAAAAATTGACCGCAATAATTTTTTTAAATCTGGTTCTTTTATTGGCTTCTCTTTGCCAAATTGCTATCTATCTGTCTGTCTGTCAGGGACATTTTTCAATCCCTTTCTAACAAATGCACCAGCTATGCAGTGGCACTGAACCTAAAACCACATACTTGGGAAGCTAATTTCTTATCACACAGCCATATCTACACCTATGGTTTTAAAAATCTAATCAATGCTTTCATTTTATTATAAATTTCATTTCAGTTCTGGTGTGAAATTGGTAAATTGAGAAGTAGACAAATTTCTCTCCAAAGGAAAGCTGAGACATAAAAGACATTAATCTAAATCTCACAGAACTCTTGGATTTAATGGTTTTGTAGCAGCCACCAATAAACACATGCACAAACACTTGCAAGCACACACACATACATGTGTAAGTATATATAAAGAAGAGTTAATACATCAAAGTTGAGAAAATGTTGAAGATTGAAGAAAACCTAATTCTGGCTATTGATATACCTGCCAAATCAAATAATGATTTACTATCTGGTGATAAAAATTATAAGGAAGGGTCAATTATTGCCAAAGCATATAATGAAAGGAGCAAGAAGAAAACTGAAGAACGGGAAATACAGCAAATTTTTCACATAATCACATGTGGTAAAATAATGATAAAAGGCAACCACATCCAAATGTTTTTGGACCTTGTAAATGAGAAGTCTAATGACATAGAACTTATGGGATTAGACAAACATCAGTTTTTAAGAAATGTCAGGCGTGAAATGAAAATCTTTCGGAAATATACTAAACAAAACAATGATATGATTCTGCAAAATCTTCCTTGGTTTTGTGAACGACTGTTTGACATTTACGCTAACAGTAATCCCTACAAGAATAAGGCCATTACATTACCAAAGCCATTCACAAAATTTCATTCTCCTTCTTCTTCTGAAGTTGTGCCAAGGAAATTAGAGTTTGAGGAATCTGGTGAAGATACCCCAAATATAATATCAAATATTGTCACAATCTATCATGGAATAGTAACCTACTCACCATATTTGATGACCTTACGTTGTAACACAACTGATGGTAGAAGTAATACAGTCCACTGTCCTTCACCTATCACAGACATTACAAGAATTGGTAAAGAAACTGTTCTGGTCACATTGCCATTTAGGCAAAAACTACTCATTATTAACCCCTCAAGTTGTGAAATGAAATCTCTGGATTATGGTTTCTACAAGATTTCTTATTTGAATCATTGTAAATTTGTGGGGCTGGAACTGTTTAGCAAGACAATCTATCTTGTGGACTGGGCCAATGATACAGTGGAAAAAATAACTGCCCTCGAAGAGCAGCCTACAGATATCATAGTAGGACCTCAGCATCACCTCTTATTAGCATTTGCTAATATAAATAAAGTTATCTGCTGCAGTCTTGGTGGCAGGCAGTTATTTCAGGTATACACACAGTCAACAGTTATTCCAACTAGTATCTCAGCTTATCGCAATTATTTTTATGTCCTTCAAGGAAACGTCATTTACAGGATTTCATCTAAGGGTGGAGTGTCACAGAGAAAAATTGCGATAAAAGCTCAATATATTTGTTGTGGCACAAATTCTATTTTCCTGCTTGATTACTTAGGCATTGCATATACTTTTAAGACAAATGATAATTTTTGGCCAAGTATGACTTATCGTCAACAAGCTCATACACCAACTGTGAAAAACCAAATTCATATTGATGATCCCTGTGAGATTCAAAATATTCTGCCTATGCCAGCCTCTTCTATATTACTTCTATATAGGAGTCAAGAAGTCAAATTATTTAGTGATAATGGGCAAGTCATTCACAGAAGTACATTAACGTCTAAGTGCCAACCTACTGCCATCTGTCGAACTGACTCAAACAGATTTCTTGTCCTTTATCAAGAAGATAGAAAACTTCAGTATATTGCATGCCCTGAACTAACTGAAGGTCACTTTATAGACATCGATGCTGATTACATTCAAATATGTCATATGGTATCAAATAAGTACTTAGCTCTGACCACTGGTGGAAACGAAGTAGAGGCACATATCCTATTGATTACAGAGAACAAAATTGACATTGTTGACAAAATTTCACTTAAGCATGAAGATGTCATCATTGCAGCAACTCCAATTAATTTTGTAGTAGCAGACATGAGAGAAAATGCACTGGTGTTTTATTCAAGCTCTGGTGAAGAGCTTTTTGTGAAACAGCTTGATTTTTACTCTAACCCTCATCATATCTACACTGACAAATTATACTTCTACGTTGTCTTCAGGAGAGAGTCTGTGATAGTATGTTACAATATAATTGGAGAAAGTAAATGGCAATTGAAACTGCCTTCAACTCCTTACTTTCACATTGATGTTTTCCAAGGAACTGTATATGTAGTGGATGTTATGCACAGTAGAATTCTTCTTTATAAATACTATGACTGGTCCAGTTGTTGTATACAGTTCAAAAATCCTTACATCAAAAATCTAGATATACGACTCAAAGAAAATAAGAATAACAAAATACTCATTGCCAAAATGTGCTGGCTTCCAAGTGGGCAGTTTGTGTTGTCCAACTTTAATAATGATCGCTTGTTATATGTTTCTAAGGAGGGAGACATTATGTCCACATTATCTCTGCCATCTTTAGCTACAGATATATGCCGATGGGATTGTAATCAAATAGGTGTCACATTACCTCTAGAGAAACAACTATGGGTTATTGGCAATGTATCAAAAAGAGTTAGAACTCTATCATTAAGCCACCCTTATATATGGGTGCGTAAGCTCGGTGAAGGTCATACTGCTTGTGTTTGTGACAAACCTTCTCGTTTAGACATTGTATCGATTCAAAACCACAACCAAGGTGAAATAATTTCTACAATCAATATACCTTTTGTAAAGTCATTAGTGATAGAAAACGAAACACAAAATGTGTTGGTTGTTACTAAAAAAAAGATATTTCTCTACAAACCTATTACTAGGAGGAGGAGGAGGAGTAGTAGTAGTAGTAGCAGCAGCAGTAGTGGTAGTAGTAGTAGTAGTAGTAGTAAATTGGTCCCCACTCTTTTACTGCCTCATATCAGACCTCCACCCAGTCTCTATGGTGGATATATTGATAACATTTTTGTTTATCTGATAGACAACAGCAGTATGTTTGCTATAAATGACTATAACCTGGTAGTGAGCGATCACATTACAAATAATCAACTTAACATGCACATCGACCTGGTAGATGTATTTTCCAGAAACATCTGTGTCAGTGAAATGTTGTCCTCTACATTGCATCTGGAGGACCATACAGTTTCTGATAAAGCTCGACATATTTTAATCCCTCGATCTGTTGGAGAAAATGAATATATGGACATTACTGGTTTTTCAGTTATTACTGAAAACAACCTGATTATACTCTATGATAATGCAAATAGGAACATTAAGATATTAACATTTGATGGTCAACTTCTTGACTCTATAAAATTAAATATTTTCCCGACATATATGTGTTGCTGGCAGTCAAACACACTGGTTATTACAACTGGTGATAAATACCAACTGTTAACATTAAAAGTGGAATTTCCATTGTCTCTGGTAACTTACCAGACAGAAAATGAATATTATTGTATTGCTTCTTTGTCTGACAATCTACTTGTATGTTATGGTTATACAGATGGAGAGAAATATTTGCTTATTATTAAGATTGATGAAATACAGTCAACTGTGTGTGAAAGGAATAAAATAGTAACAGGCATTACTCAAATATTAAGGAAAAGTTATAACAATGGGATGTGTGGTATTGCAGTTACTGCTGAGGACGTCATCATACTCATCAGTGATGATTATATCATTTTCTTTAAGCGAAATGGTGAACTTTTACGTATGGTACAACATCACATATATGTCAAGGAAAACTATATGACAATTGATGATGCTTTTTTGTACATTTATGGATGTTGGGATAAAGAAAATGACTTTCAACGTAGTCGCATTATGTGTTTGTTGCAGACTGGTAAATACAAGAGAATATTTTTAAATAAAAGACATTACAAACATGGAATAAATTTCTCCAGTATAAACTGCAATGGCCCAAGGTTTGTCGGAAACACTGAGAACCGTTTGTATGTTGAAGGTTTATTTGAATTTAATCGAGAAAGATTCTCCATTTGTAAGTTGCTAACAGACCTATATCCTGTTGAAGTAAAAGATCTTGATATCTCTTTTGATGGACAGATAGTTGTATGTGAAAAAGCCAATACTGGCAATCTTAAAATATTTCAGTGTAATGGGGAGCTGGTATATTACAGAGATATTGGAACTTTAGTTGGTGGTGTGTGTTATACAGAAGAAAGAGATATAATGGTCACAGTCCCTTACAGAAAAGAAATATTTCAACTGAAGCAACAAGATTTGGCAAACTATAAAGTCTGGCAAAGTGAAATACCTTATGGAATAATATGCAGAAAAGCAGAAAACACCTACTGGTGTGTACATATTAACTTGACTGAATATTATACCATAGAGATTGATGGTGACAAATTGAACATTCTGGAATGCCTGTCATTAAAGCTTGACTCTGGTCTTCATTTCCCTCCCGTTACACCTTATATGAACAATGAAATATTCAGTAATGAATTAATTAATACATTGAAACATAGCAAAGGAGATGGGAGGGAAAAATCATGTAAAATAATTGATAAAGGTAGATTAAAAGTGAGATGTGGTAATTACATTGCAGAGACTACGTTAGGAAGCAATGAAATATTAGTGAAGAGAATGCCACATAGAACAGCAATGTTTCCTCTTTCCACTCCTACAGGTATTGAACTAGATTATTATCATTACAATTATCAGTGCATCAAATTAATTATGCTACATGACAATGTTGCTGTTATTATACAAAACCCTACTCTCATTGTAACCAATACAACAGGTGACATACTTCATCATACTGTAATAGATAAAAAAGCTCAGGATATATGTCGGTGGACAGATGACTGTTTCATAGTCCTCTTACAAGAAGATAAACAACTGATGTTCTTCAAAAGAGATCTCTCCCATTTAAAAACCATCAACATTACAAAAGGTTATGAAATGATTTGTAAAAAGAATGACAATCAACTTGTGTGTGGTGGTTATACTTTAGATAAACGCTCTGGCTGGAAATTCTACTATGTCGATGTAGTTAACATCCTTGATGAAACATGTGAATACAGTCATGAAGTATGGTCTGGGGGAACTGAATTAAAGAAAATTTGTGTAACATCAAGTGAAGATATTGTTATTGTGCAGAAACCCAAATGGAGTTATGTTGTTGCATGTTGGTACAGAGAAGGTTTGGTTTGGAGTTTAGAAATAAATTTGAATATTCATGATGAGAGAATTCATCTATCAGCACATGGTGAATATATATATATAACAGATTTGTCTAACAATATACACCAAATAGCTAGAGATGGTGAACAACAGTTATTCCTCAGCAGTGATGATAGTGAACTCCACACAGTTCTTGGTATTGATATTTCGGCTGATTTTTTCATGATTTTTGGACCTGTTTCAGGACTTCACTCTTATTGTTTCTTACATTATGAAAGATAAACATTTTTATAACTACTCCATTTTGTTGTTGTTTTTGTTGGAAATCTCTGTTTGTGGTCAGAATTGGCTGGAAATTGAATCTACATCACATTATGTAGACCAATAAATCTTTTTTCCTACATTCTTCACTTCTTATATATATGAATGTCGGTGTATAGTTGTGTGTGAATATATATATATATTGCATGATAGACTGACTGACAAACTCAGCTGGAGACTTGCCTGTAGATTCAGTTGGGGGTTGTGCGATAGGTAGAAAGTAAATGATCCAGTTTAGTTTGGAAGTTTCCAGTACTTTGCTTTTTCAATCCATTCTTTTTTCGCACATTCTGCTAGGCCATTTGAAGACGGATGATATGGTGCAGTTCTTATGTGATGTACCCCATTCTCTCTCAAAAATGTTTGGAAAACTTCACTTGTGAAAGGAGTACCATTATCTGAACAAATTGTTTCTGGAATCCCAAATGTAGAAAATGATGAGCATAGTCGGGCTACTATAGATTCTGCTGTGGCATGTACGTCTATCCCTTTTGAATGTGCATCAATAAGCACACCATACCATTAAGAGAACCAAAATAATCAATGTGTAACCTTTTCCACAATTTCTATGGCCACTTACAGGGATGAACAAGTCCTGGCGTGTTTTGTCGCTGATATTATTGACAAATGTCACATCTGCTCAATATCAGCATCCAGATTGGGCCACTAACAATAGCTTTGAGATAATGCCTTCATTCAATTTATGCCTAGATGAGCATCATGCAACTCATTAAGCAATTGTTGTCTTAATTTAAAGGGTACAATTATACGAGGACCCCAAAATATGCAAACTCAGTTCATCTTTATGCTGTAAAAACGGTTTTAATTCTTAACTTGTTCTGGGCATCCACCCTCTTAAATGATGTTTGACACTGGACAGTATTTGATCTTTGTTTGTTTGTTGAAGTATATGGATAGGTGTGCCACTAAAATGTTGCACCATGTGTACCGGTTCCACTGATTGTTCAATTTTGTGTAATGAAGAAGTCAAGGGAAAACGACTCAATACGTCAGCAGTAACATTATAGGTCCAGGAATGCAATGCATACTATAACTATAATCACTTAACATCAAAGCCCATTTCTGCATTCCAGGTGAACACATTTGCTGAATACCCAACTCTTCTCCAAGTAGTGCAATCAAGGGTTTATGATCAGCATCAATTTCAAAATGACAGCCCCAAACATATTGATGGAATCGCTTGACACCAAATAAAACTGCAAGTTCTTTGTCCAACTGAGAATAGTTCTTTTTAGCTGGTAACAGAGTACGTGAGGCAAAAGCTACAAGACGAAAAGTACTGTCATTCATTTGATGACAAAGGGCTGCACCTAGCCCTGATGGAGATGCATCACATTGTAACATAAAACGTTTATGTGGGTTATAAGGCACAAGTACAGACGAACCAGTAAGTAACTTCTTAGCTGTAGCAAATGCTTTCTGATGTTTAACATTCCACTCCCAACGGAAATATTTATGCAATAGGGAATATAAGAGTGTCAGCACTGTTGAAATACTTGGTAAAAAGCGATAATGCGATAACATTCCTACAAATGATCTTAACATACTATTGTTTTTAGGTTCTGGTGCACTTAAAATAGGCTGCACTTTATCACTCCTAATTTGCAAACCATCTTTGAGTTGGTAACCAAGGTAACAAACAGAATCACAAAAAAACTCAGTTTTAATCTGCTTTTGTGAAGACGATCAAGTATGATAGATAATGTATGAAGATGTTCATAATCAGAACGCCCTGTGATTAGTAAATTGTAGCAGAGCTACATATTACCTAGCAATATTAGTTGACCTGCACAGCAGACGAATATATCGATGAGGCATCTAGCCTCGCTTTGATACAGTAATCTCGTTCTGAGTTACACTGTAGAAACGGCCTCAGTTCCTGCCAGGCTTTGGTCAAAGACACATGTCTTCTCTGCAGCTCCACGTGCAATCTCCCACATGTGACTCAAATGTCTATTCACCATATATGGTTCATAAACGAAGATATTTTATCACACACACATTCTCAAAACGACTGTTCTCATTAAACACATGCATACATACTGTAATACAAAAGCAAAGATCAAAACTTTCTTTGTATGTAAACACACAAGTTTTTGTATGATACAACATGCTTCCACCACAAAAGGTGAACACAGAATATATTTAGGGATCTAGTCAAGGACTTAGAAGAGGCACTAAGGCTGGGCTCCGCATCCCAAGTTTTGACAGCGAGATCAACCTTGGACCAACACCTCAAAGCCATACATGAGGACTATAGAGTTCGGGCTAAAGTACGTGCATTAGGTCACAATGGAATTAACGTTGTCGGGTGGGCCTGCACAGTAGAGACCCTGCATGGCTATTATGTCACAATTGGGTTTTTGGTCGATGAACAGGAGTGTTTGATCGAAGGACAAGATGAGATGTATGAGGTCTTTTACAAGCGCTTTGCCGAGTTATTCTGGAGGAGTGAGGCGCTGGACCATGGTGAGCTTCTTCAGAACTTTCTGGTTGGTGGCCCATGTCTCTCGCAAGAGGATGAGTGCTGTGAAGGACCAGTCATGGCTAAGGAAGTCGGAAAAGTCGCCAAGGATTGATGGCCTGCCCTATGAGTTTTTCAAAAGTATGCCAGACTTGTTCGGGCACCTACTGGCCAGCGTCCATGCCAACTGGCAGCAAAATGGGAGAATTCCCAAGGCTGCAAGCCAGGGAAGTAGGGTGGCGCTGATCAGAAAGGACCCGAACGAGAAAATTATTAGTTACTTTAAGCCCATAACCCTGTTAAACACAGAGTTAAAGATTTTAGCCAAGGTGCTAGCAAAGAGGTTGGTGCAGATCGTGGGTAGCCTTGTTGGGGAGGCACAAATATGCACCATTCCTGGCAGGACGATGCACAACAATCTCCATTTCATATGCTACACCTTAGAGCGGGTGGGTAAAATTTCTGGCAAAGGTGGGGCACTGGTACATTTCGACCAGTCTAAAGCATTCAATACGGTTGACCATCGGTACCTGGCAGCGGTTCTCAGGGCAGCCGGGCTGGGCCTGACTTTCCTTGGCTGGATTGCTGCTCTGTATAGCAACATCGAGTCTATCGTCCAGGTGAACGGTTTCTTTTCAAAACCGTTTGACATTAAGCACTCTGTTCACCAGAGATGTCCCCTGTCTCTGCTTTTGTATGTGTCGGTTCTTGAGCCATTACTGCATAGGTTGGAGGCTTTAGGGGGCATTTCACGTGATCTAAGCTGCAGAAGAACTGTGACCATGTACGCAGATGACACCACCATCATCGTGTCAGATGAAGGGCAGCTACCTTGTGTAGAAAACTCCATGAGAAGATACGAAACGGTGGCAGGAGCAAAAATTAATCAGGATAAATCAGTCAGCTTGCAACTCAGCACCTGGGGGGGGGGGCAAGTCAATGCCGTCCAATAACGTCATGGGACATTTGACGGAAGGTCCAGTTAAGATGCTAGGGATCTGGTTTTGTCCGGATCTCTAAGTAGAGAAGAACTGGAGTGAGGTCATAAGCAAGGTAACTGTCCTAACCCAGATTTGGTCTGGAAGGACGTTATCGCTGCTAGGGAGGGCAGAGGTGGTGCAGATGTACATAGCATCTGTTATATATTATTATTAGAGTGACGAGCTGGTAGAATCGTTAGTGTGCTAGATGGAAAGTGGTATTTCACCTCTTGCTATATTCTGAGTTCAAATTCTGCCAAGGTCGACTTTACCTTTCGTCTTTTTGGGGTTGATCAAATAAGAACCAGTCGATCACTGGGGTCGATGTAATCAATTCATCCCCCTCCTCCCCAAAACTGTGGTCCTTTTGGCAAAATTTGAAACCATTATTATCGTTATTGCTAATTTCTTTCTAATTGTCCCTTAGCACATTCTGATTGTTCATATTTCAATCCCAGTTAACTGCTGTTCAACTCTTGTTATTGTCATAATGCAGCCCTTCTCTTTTTGTATGGTATAGAAGGTCCCTATTGCTTTTTCTTTTTCTAGACACACCACACTGGCCAGTTTAATATTACCACCTGGTCTTTGAAATGCTGTACCCTTCAGTGGGTCCCATTTCAAAGAAAAGCAACTTCTCTGATTCAGCCAACTACTGTCCACTTACAATCATCTCTAGCATCCCTAAGGTAAAGAAAACAACTGCTAGCAATGACACTTTCTCACACCTTGAATCCCTGTCTCTCCTCATTGACCACCAATACAACTTACACAGAGACAGATCTTTCATAATCATCCAACATTCGATTTCCATGCTGGCATAGGTTGGACGGCTTGACAGAACTGGTTTTCCTATGGCACTACCACATGTGGTTTTCCTGTGGCACTATCACAGGTGCTTTTCACATGGTACCAGCACCAGTGCTTTTAATGTGGCTCCATGTTTTCAACAGCATACAAAAAAAAAAGAACTTTATGTAGTATTATGTCAAGAAAATACTACAACTCCCATTGAATATAAGTAACATTCCTTTTAAAGCCTCTTCCTCTGCTGGGTTTCACTTTTGCTGAGGATCTCCAGGTAAAAGCAAATCTTTAACATAGTTAAAACATAGCTAAGACTACATCCCAAAGACTGGCCTTTAGTGTTCATATTGTAATATTTAGTACCACACATTGACACACATTAAACAAATACGTTAATTCTTTAATTTATGATTGTATCAGGTGAAGGTGATCATGAGCTGAATACTCTAAACACTAAGTCATGAGTTCAATTCTCAGCAATGTATTGTGTCCCTGAGAAAGACACTATTTTACATTGCTCCAGTCCACTCAGCTGGCAAAAATGAATAGTACTTGTATTGCAAAGGAACTAGCCTGGTCACACTATCATGCTGAATCTCCCTGAGATTAAGGGTACACGTGTCTGTGGAGTGCTCAGCCACATGCACATTAATTTCACTAGCAGGCTGTTCCACTAATTGGATCAACTGGAATCCTTATCATTGTAACTGATGGAGTGCCAGTGGTTGTATCAGTAGAAGTTTTGATTAGATGAAATTGTAGGAGTGAATCAGTTTTATTTAGATTTCAAGTTATCAAGAAAACTCATTCACAAGGGTTGAAGAGGTGAGAAATCAGGAATCCATGACTTGCAGTTGGAATGACAAATGAGTGAGAAGTATAGTGATATCTTGAATGTAAGATATGTCCAACCCATACAAGCAGAAATAATGGACATTAAAGCATTGATGCAATAGTAATACCAGTTTGAATATATTAAAAGCACATTCAGACTTCTAAAGAAGCCATTCACTGTGTTTTGTCATGGAGAAAATTACTCGCTGTAGACATTATGATGTGAATACACCTAAATCAGCTTGCAGTGCCACCTATCCAGACTGTGAGATGCAAGCAGAGGAGATAACTACTCCGAAATGTTTGCATCTCACAGTCTGGATAGGTGGCGCTACAAGTTGATTTGGGTGTATTTTACACCTTTTGTCTACAGTGAGAAATTTTCTCTATGACAAAACATGGTGAATGCCTTGTTTACAAGTCCAAATGGGCTTTTAGCATATTCGAACTGGTATTAACATTACTTATTACGGCTTAGTGTACTCACCCCATAATTTAAGTATGATGACAAATGTTGACTGGAAAAACAAGAGAGAATGTCTCTCTTATCACCTCACAGCACCACCGCCCAGTTTCTGTGACTGAAGAAGAGATAACTACTCTGAAATGCTTGTATCTCACAGTCTGGATAGGTGGCACTGCAAGCTGATTCAGGTGTATTTATACCATAATGTCTACAGTGAGAAATGTCCTCCATGACAAAACACTGTAAATGGCTTGTTTACAAGTTTGAATGCACTTTTAGCATGTTCAAACTGGTATTAACATTGCATTTTTATTCATCACCGCCTAACGCACTCACCCTGTAAATTAAAGCATTGATATATCACCCATGTTACACTATCAAGTTAAATATTACACTGACACTTGCAAATATATCCAATTGAATCATTAAGTCAGAAAGGAACCATGATACAAACAGAACTGATAAACTTATATGAAGGGCATCCAATCGTAGAAACCAAGCTAAATCAGACTGGACCCTGGTGCTCTCCAGCTGTCCAGCTCTGGTCAAACCATCTAACCCATGCCAGCATGGAAAACGGACATTAAAGGATGATAATGATAAATGTAAACTAACAACAGAATCCCTTGAAGGGACACACACAAAAGAATTAACACAAGAATACCATAAGAAACATGAAAGAATGTTTAGAAAATCTAGAATACAACAATGCATACTGGATAATGTTTAATAATCACAAATTTTATCTTATTGGTTAAAAGTAACAATTTTATGCATATCATTATGTATAAAAATATTTATAGAATTATAGGTTTACCAATGAAAAAAAATATAAGAAAATAGTTAAAGAAGTGATTTTAAATTCTCAATCGCAGGATAATGCTAATAATATAGCCTGAACAGGATAAACTACCCCTATTTTGCAGAAAAAAAGTGTAGGTGGTTAGCTGTGGACTTGAACTCACATCTCCGTGATTACGCGTCACAATGCTCTGACCGATTGAGCTAAACTCCCCCACTACAGATTCCTCTAAATAGAGTGCCTTTTCCCCACATAAGAAAGTATGAATATGGAAACATTTCCATGTGGCAGTGTGTGCTTGCTATGTATTGATAAAATTTCTAGAATAATCAAAAGAAAAAAAAAAAACCCTCAATATTCATAAGACTACAGTTTAAGCCAACAAGGAAAAGGATTAAATTCCCACTGCAAAAATTAAAAAGTATGCTTGCTATGTTGTATTTATCACAAGTTGAAACTTGGTGTGGATGCAGTCGCTCTTCTATATGAACACATCCATATGTAGTCAAGTTGCCTTTTCTAGAGGATTTATTATGGGAATCACAATGACATGGTTTCTCTCCATGTCAAGAAAACATGACTCCCACTGAATATGAGTAACATTCATTTAAAACCATCACTGTCTCTCCAAATGCATTTTAAACATCAGACTATATTCCAAAGACTGTATGAACACATCTTTGTGTTCATACAGTGATATTTAGTAGCACACATTGTTATATATTAAACAAATGTGTGAATTCTTTAATTTATGATTGTGTTGGTATATGTTTGTGAGAGATTAAGGTACTTAAATGAGAGAATGATTTACCACAGACATCACAGAGATAAGGTTTTTCTCCTGTATGAATACGTTTATGTCTAGTTAAGTGGTGATGAAGAGAGAATGATTTATTGCAGATATCACAATGATATGGTTTCTCTCCTGTATGAACACGTTTGTGTATAGTTAATTGACTAAACTGAGAGAATGTTTTACCACAAATATCACAGAGATATAATTTATCTCCTGTATGAACACGCTTGTGATTAGCTAATTCACTATTCTGAATGAATGATTTACCACAGATATCACAGTAGTATAGCCTCTCCCCTGTATGAATGCGTTTGTGCCTATGTAAGCTACGATTTTGAAAGAATGATCTGCCACAGATATCACAATGATATGTTTTTTCTCCAGTATGAACATCTTTGTGTTCAGTTAAATGATGCCTTTGAGAGAATGATTTATCACAGATAATACAGTGAAATGGTTTCTCTCTTGTATGAATGCGTTTGTGTACTTTTAAATCACTACTCTGAGAGAATGATTTATCACAGACATCACACTGATATGGTTTCTCTCCAGTGTGAATACGTTTATGTTCAGCTAAGTGACTACTTCTAGAGAATGATTTACCACAGATATAACAGCAGTATGGTTTTTCACCAGTATGAATGCGTATATGAGCAGTTAAGTCACTTCTTCCAGAGAATGTTTTGCCACAAATATCACACTGATATGGCTTCTCTCCTGTATGAATGCGCCTGTGTTTAGTTAAGGTACTGCCTACAGAGAATGATTTACCACAGATATCACAAATATATGGTTTCTCTCCCGTATGAATATGCTTGTGTGTAGTGAGGTAATGCTTTTGAGAGAATATCTTTCCACAGAACTCACAGTCATATGATGTTTCTCCTTTATCTTTGTTTATAACATTAAGAGAACCCAAACTCTTAAACTGAGTGTTAGATATACACTTATTGTCACAAAATTCAGTTCCCATAATTTTTTTCTTTTTACATTCTTATAGTGAATACCTAACAAATATTCCTGTTATTATTTTTCCACTAACCCTACTCTTCATTGGTATTCAAAGATCCTGCAAATTCAGGTGCTGTCCATATTTAGTTAAAATGCAAAACCATCTTCTTTACATTCCAGACAGTGGAGTAAAGAAATGTTGGTACTGATCTCAGCTGAAATATTTCACTATAATTCGGTATCTTGTCTTATAACTTACAAAATTGTGATGGTACTGTGGGCTATTTTTGGATAAAATGAGAAAGGTGCAAGAATGTGAGGGAAATGAGGTAGCACAGGGAGAATGACTGATATCAGAGAGAGAGAACAGAAGTGTGTAAGCAATAAATATGGAGTAGCAGTAGGATGATAATGTTAATACAGCTGTCATTCTACCATACACACGCATGTGCTTTCAGTCAGTCTACAAAGCCAAGTTGTAGCAGACAGACAATAACTAATGAAAACAGTGTTTGTGTGTATCTATGTATGCATGTATGTATGTCACACGCTGTTACCTTTAAGAAAAGGAATGATTTACATCAAAGTTTTACTCTGTTAACATGTATATACATACGTTTAAGACATTAGATATACGAATAGAAATAACTTAATTCTACAACTATATTTGTGATTAAACCAAACTCATTCTTTTTTTCTCATCCCTCTCTTTCTGCACACACAAACGTCTTTCATATCATGCTCTTTCTTGCTCTACTGAGGGACAGCATTTAATGCTAGGGTTTCGTGTAAGCACTTAGGATTACAATTTTGAGTAAGGGTAAGGATTATGTTTAAGCAGAAACTAAAAAGGGATTCAAAGGATTTGAATTTGTGTACAAATTTTTACAGAATTGATCTTGCATATGTCTGGAATTTGGATATGAAAAATATATTCATAAAAGAAGAAAAATAAAAAGGTCTACAAAGTGTTCTTAGTTGAAAATTTTGCTGAGTGTTTTTTCAAAAATATTTACTACTGTTAATTCTCTGAGTAATTAACTCAGGCAATGCTGGGTATTTCAGCTAGTTATTACATAAACAAGGTTATATTGGAGGAATAATGATGATGCCGGTAATGCCAATGTCGTATGATGATCTGAAATAATAGAGAAACAACAGAGTAAGGTACAAAAGATATTTTTAAAAAATAAAGATACAATAGAAATTTTATTATATTTCTATAGAGTTAAGCTGTAGAAAGAAACATGAGCCTTGACAACAGAACAATAATGATAATGATATAACTGTTTCTCATCAATTGTATTATAATAGTATAGATGAATCAATCTATCATAGTATACCTGAATGAATATATATCTATATATATATATATATATACAATATATATATATATATATATATATATATATATATATATATATATATAAAACAACAGTCTAAATAAATAAATATAATAAAATAGAGTAGATAATTATATAAATACTGTAATACATTGGATGAGAATTAGTCTATGTACAGAGGTACAGTCATCCAAATGAGAGTCAACAATGAATGTAGCATCGAACCCCGTGAAAGAGGATGACTTAGAAAGGCAGGGGACAGAGGATTGAAGACTGATCTCAAAGAGATGATAAAAGACTGTGGCAACTGGCAATGAGTGGTGCTAGAAAAACCTGCCCCCCTACAATAAATATTGTGAAGCACATTAGAATATGATGTGTGTAATGAGGGTCAGAGTGTACGAGGTGATATCAAAAGGTTCCCAGACTAGTTATGTTTAATAAAAAATAACTTATTTACTCTTTTACTTGTTTCAGTTATTTGACTGCGGCCATGCTGGAGCACCGCCTTTTTGAGCAAATCGACCCCGGGACTTCTTCTTTGTAAGCCTAGTACTTATTCTATCGGTCTCTTTTGCCGAACCGCTAAGTGACGGGGACATTAAACACACCAGCATTGGTTGCCAAGCAAATGCTAAGGCGACAAACACACACACACAAACATACACACACATATATATATATATACATACATATATACGACAGGCTTCTTTCAGTTTCCGTCTACCAAATCCACTCACAAGGCTTTGGTTGGCCCGAGAGTATAGTAGAAGACACTTGCCCGAGATGCCACGCAGTGGGACTGAACCTGGAACCATGTGCTTGGTAAGCAAGCTACTTACCACACAGCCACTCCTGCACCTAACATCATCTCCTTTGAAATAGTCACTTTACATAGCAATACACATATCTAGTTGCTCTCCTTCAAATGATTAAAAAGGTCATGGTAGAACTCTTGATTGACAGTCTAGCTTTGGGAGACAAATTCTCAATGCACACTACTGTGGATGTTAAAAAAAAAAAAAAATAATAATAATAATGAGCATGCTTTTGATTAAGCTGTCATGCCTTTGAAAAGCCTGTGCTACTCAAAACATTGCAAATGACCCATTGCCTCATTACCATTAGCTTGCCAAAGCATGCTCAACGTCTCTGTAGCAGATTTCCCAAATTTAATGCAAAATTTCATGTTGACTCATTGTTCCAACTTCCTGTCCACGATAAAATTGCAGACAACAGCATACACAAATTTCACAACTTGTGAAGTAAACACAGCAATGTCACTTGGTCACATTACTTCACGAAGGTCATCGCTAGCTCTCACTGTGCATGCAACTGTGTGCCGCCACCTGTTGGTGTGCTACAAAACTACTCCAGGAACTTTTTGATGCCACCTTACATAATAAGTCTACATATGGATCTCCCATTTGTTATATTTCTGTTCAATCTCCAACAGCTGCCCTACATTGCACTACCTTCTCATCTATTACTTACCCTTTCTCTTAACAAAGGGGACTACATCAGATCTGGTAGTATTAGATACATGCTATCTTCACTCCTCATCTCCCAAGTCACTGCCTCTCTCACTTTCTCTCTCTCAATACCCCTCAGATTCATTACTGTCCATTACTACCTAACAGCTCATGGAAGACATTGCGAAAACATAGATATAAAGTAAATATATTTTCAGTAAACTGCCTAGAAATCAAGAGGTAAAATTTTGACACAGCTATTTTACACATATCGAAACATCGCCCTCCAGCCTTTTTGTTTTTTTCAAGTGTTTTAGAATTTCCCATATGAAATGCCGCAAAAAATAAACAAAAACAAAAAACAAACAATTCAATTTCATTCGTGAGTTATTCCGAATGTCCGCCAAAATGAGCATTATAGCTTACTTGCAATGATATATAAAACCGTGTTCGGTGTGAAATATCGTTGTTTACATCATCTGTCTTTCCAATATCTCAAATGCCAATTTATTTTCTTGTGTGAATCAACAGGCACTAAAAATATGACAACAGAAATTTTAAAAAATAGACTTGAAACGTAAACGACGAAATGCATTTACGTAGTGTTTATATACCGACAGAAGAATAAATATGCATGATTTCTAAAACAAATTTCGCTTAAAATATAGAAAAACACACACATTTTTAAATGTACAAAAATTCTGAAAATTTCTAAATCAGTTATATCTCATAGACTTTGCGCCGGAAGGTACTATACAAATGAGGGAGCCTCAGACAAGCTATGATTCTAAATATTTCTTAAAAAAAGAATGAGACTTTGATCTGGTTGTGAATGTGTTCGAAGAACAAATGAAGTAACATTCTTATTTTGAATGTGTTACTTAAAAGGAAGATATATATGAAGAACGAGAAGACTACAACATCCGGATTCTTATTCCGTTTCGTTTCTCCCGGGCATCCTTTTATAATTTCTGTTGACAAACTTTATAGTCTGTAAAGCATTGCAAGAAATTGCCTCACAACACACCAAGACTGGAGATAGGGAAACAAGAATTGATGGAGAAATACAAGTAAGTCTTTAACCCAGTACTGACAAAGTAAGAACAGATTTCATTGACTGATTGTATAAGATAACTAGTATTAAATATGAAGCCTTTCACTATATTTACCTAAGTATAATGACGAAAGGATCTTGCTCATGATGTGAGTAAATTGTACAGCTATCTAAAGTGGGACTGTAGAATTACTTAGATATTAAATAATTTAGATACCATCTGCGTTAAAAGTTATACGTGTGTTGGTGTTAACATTTCCAGTGAGTGAAACATTTAAAAGATAATAGAAAGTAAATATTACAGTGCGGAAGGAAAAAAAAAAGATATTAAAGACCAGTATTATTTTCATTTTACCTGAATACAACTTCAGACATGTTTCTGTATTTTAATCTTTTTCTCTTCACCGAGATGTACTCGATTGTTAAGAAACGCGAAAAGTTTTATCTATTTTCATAAAAACTAACTTATACCAACCTTTCTAATCTAACTGTTATATCGACATCACTTTCTTCATCTCAAAACTAATGGAAATGGTTGTAAACAACTCCGTTGTTTATCATCCGCAGTCTTGTCTCCTTTCTATGACCAACACTACAGCTTCTGTACAACCGGATCTACCGCAGAATTCTGTTATAGCCTTGTGGTCTTCCGTCATTCCATTAAGTCTGGATCGAGAAGTCCATGGCTTTTATATTTAGAAACAAGTGAAATAGATCCGTATATCATCAGAAATTTCTAGTGCGAGACACATATTCCATTTAGTTAGTTTGGGACTTATTTCTTTCCAACTAGTACTATCATAACTAGGTAATTACAAACGTCAATCTGTGATTCAGAATCGCAAATTAGCAAAATACTTATTAATTATACATGGCTTTTACTTACTACTGAAGTAACTTGTATTTTGGATGTTAACTTTTATCAGCGATTAAAACTGGGTTACTGACTGCTAAGTATCTTGGTTATAGACAGATAAATAAATAGGCAATACACTAATAGTTTTACAGCAATCAGATACATTTTCATATGACATATTTCAGGTGAAATTAGAGGGGGAAGTAGAAGCATTTTCTGGGAGGTGGAGAACAATGACCCATTTTCTTAGATAAAACTTTCTAAAAAAAAAAAATAATAAATGAATAAAAATAAAACAATGCAAAAGGAAACCAATGAGGAATGTCAGGAATTCCCCTTCTCTACTTGACTTAACAATGTGCCAAGTTATTGATAAGTTTGTGTTACTGCATATTAAGAGGCTGGGGGTCAAGAGGTCACAGTAAACAGTAACAACTTAGAATAAATTACAGTCAATGTTACCTTTACCAAAATTTTTAGCTGATGCTCTTTAACCCTTTAGTAATCACATGGATAACACTGGTGGCATGGAGAGGGGAGGCCGGTATGCATGGGCGACTGCTGGTCTTCCATAAACAACCTTGCCCGGACTTGTGTCTTGGGAGGATAACTTTCTAGGTGCAATCCCAGGGTCAGTTCATGACCGAAGGGGGTCTCGGCATGCATTATAAAAACACACTATTAAATGTACTAACATTCTGAAAATTTCTAAATCAGTTATATCTCGTAAACTTTGTGTCGAAAGGTACTTTATAAATGGGGGAGCCTCAGACAGGCTATGATTCTATATATGTTTTGAAAGAGAAATGAGGTTTTGATCTGGTTGTGAATGTGTTCGAAGAACAAATGAAGTAACATTCTTACTTTGAATATGTTTCTTAAAAGAGAGATGCATATGACGAACAAGGATACTACATACAACATCCGGATTCTTATTCCGTTTCGTTTCTCCCGGGCGTCCTTTTATAATTTCTGTTGACAAACTTTATATTCTGTAAATCATTGCAAGAGGAGATTGCCTCACAACAACCCAAGACTGGCGATAGGTAAACAGGGATTGGGTAATCTTCAAGTTTAGGGGGATAAAAAAATAAATAAAAATATTCAAGAGAAGTAACTGAACGTCTTACCAGTATTCTCCGTACATCTCTGTTTATAAATAAATCACACACGTGATTTTATTGACGTTAGGGTTAGGGTGTGATTTATTTATAAACAGCTAGAAGAAAACGGATAATACTGGTAAGTCGTTCAGTTATTTCCCTTGAATATTTTTATTTATCTTTTTTATCCCCCTAAACTTGAAGATTACCCAGGAATTGATGAAGAAATACAAGTCTTTAAAGTGGCAAAGTAAGAACAGATTTCATTGACTGATTTTATAATATAACTAGTATTAATTACCTAGCCTTTCACTATATTTACTAAGGTATAATGATGAAGGAATCTTGCTTATGATGTAAGTAAATTGTACATTTATTTAAAGTGGAACAGTAAAATTGTTTATGTATTAAATAGTTTAGATACCATCTACATTAAAATCCTTTCGTTGCCGTATTTATTTTGAGATGCTCTGTGTTTCTTTCAATTAATTTTAAATATAACAAAGAGTTTAGTAAAATAACTTAGTTATCATTTAGGTAATGTTAGGAACATAAATTGTGACTAAGGTTTGGTGGAAGATTTTAATTCAGAAAATTTTGAAAACAAGACATTTGAACCTGAGGTGGTTTCTGCCAGGTTGGTATTGAAAAGGTTAAAAATCATACGTGTGTTAGTGTTAACATTTCTTATGAGTGAAACATTTTAGAAGTTAACAGAGAGTAAATATTACGGTGCAGAAGAAAAAAAGATGTTAAAGACAAGTATTATTTTCATTTTTGCCCCACAATAAACTAATACATGCATTATCTTGTAGCTTTGAGGTTTTTATGGGGTAACTGTTAATTCTTAGAATGATATTGTAGAGTTGGTATGAGGGGCCACATTCCAACCAGTTTGAACATAAAACAGGTGGAATATTTTGGCCAGATATGGCTGGTTTAAAGGCTAATGAGTTAAGGTGTAGGACTGTTTCTCAAGCATTTTTTTTTCAACATACATAAGCACAAGCATGGCTGTGTGGTAAGAAGCTTGCTTCCCAACCACATGGTTCCAGATTCAGTCCCACTTCATGGCATCTTCAGCAAATGTCTTCTTCTACAGCTTTGAGCTGACTAAAGCTTTGTGAGCAGAAACTGAAAGAAGCCCATTGTGTGTGTGTGTGTATATATATATATATATATTACGGAGATGTACTTGCATAGCAAGTGACCTGATCTGAGATCGTGTGCTGGAACGAAAACAATTGCAGCGTGGAAGGTGTTTATAAGCCATTTAAAATAACACACAAAAGCTGTCAGATTCACTTCAGCATTTAAATTTAATTTGTCAAAATATTTTCGTCGCTTTGAGACCGCGACCTGTTCACTGACAAAAAGCACAATTTCATCCTTCAACTGTTCACATAAATGTTTACATTTACAGTTTTTTTTTTTTTTTTTTTTCTATATTGAAATGTGAAATTTTTACCTGTTGTATTTCTATTTTTTAAGTGTCTTCTGTATCTTACACTGTTGTTTCTCTTTTCAGATTATCAAATGGTGCTGGTCTTGAATTGTTTACCTCAAGTACATCATCTGTTCTGTATGGATTATGAATTAAAAAATAATGGGAAATGTTATACAGACGTGATGTGAACATGTTTATATACATCAATGATGAATTGCTATAGTGAAATATTCCTTTTGAACTAGGATAAATAGCAATATCTTACGTTTTCATTATCTGGAATTTCCCCATAATTTTGCATTTTAAGAGTTTCTGGCATATAAAGATATCAGTAAATGTTACAATTGAAGAAAATAGAGAATATTTTTTTTTTAGTAATAAAGTATTATTTTGTAAGGAATAAGTTCTAAAAATGCAAACAAAAAGATATCCATATATTTGTGTTGAGAAAAGTAAAATAGTAGAAAATGACGAATGTGAGAAACTTCAAGAATTGATGTTTACCTGATGAGATGTTGGAAGAAATAAGGAAGTCATCATTCCACTGTGATGTCTGTAAAATGTCATTCTCTCTAGAATCAAACCTCATTAAGCACAAACGTATTCGTACAGAAAGGAAACCACATCATTGTGATATCTGTGGTAAATCATTCTCTCAAAAAAGTAAACTAGCTACTCACAAACGTATTCATACAGGTGAGAAACCATATCACTGTGATATCTGTGGTAAGTCATTCTCTCAGAATGGATACTTAGCTACACATAAGCTTGTGCACACAGGAGAAAAACTATATCATTGTGATGTCTGTGGTAAATCTTTTTCTCATGGAAGTAACTTAACTAATCACAAACGTATCCACACAGGCGAGAAACCATATCATTGTGATTTATGTGGTAAATCATTTGCTGAAAATGGAACCTTAACTAGACACAAACGTATTCATACTGGAGAAAAGCCTTATCGTTGTGATATCTGTGGTAAATCATTCTCTCGTAAATGTGAAGTAAATATACACATACGCATTCATACAGGAGAAAAACCATATCGCTGTGATATATGTGGTAAATCATTCTCTAAAAATGAAAATGTAACTATACATAAGCGTATTCATACAGGAGAGAAACCATATTGCTGTGATATCTGTGGTAAATCATTCTCTCAAAAGGAAAACTTAACTACTCACAAGCGTGTTCATACAGGAGAGAAACCATATCAGTGTGATGTTTGTGGTAAATCATTCTCTGAAATTGGTCATGTCACAAGACACAAACGAATTCATACTGGAGAGAAGCCATTTCACTGTGATACCTGTGGTAAGTCATTCTCTGAAAATGGAGTTTTAACTAAACACAAACGTATTCATACTGGAGAGAAACCATTTCACTGTGATATCTGTGGTAAATCATTCTCTGAAGCTGGCTATGTAACAAGGCATAGACGTATTCATACAGGAGAGAAGCCATATCAGTGTGATATTTGTGGCAAATCATTCTCTCTAACTCATAACTTAGCTAAACACAAACATATTCACACAAGATAAAAACCATATCAACGTAACACATCTGTGGTAAATCATTCTCTGAACCTGGTCATGTAACAAAACACAAACGTATTCACACAGGAGAGAAGCCATATCAATGTGATGTTTGTGACAAATCTTTCTCTGAAACTAGTCATGTAATAGGACACAAACGTATTCATACGGGAGAGAAGCCATACAAGTGTGATATATGTGGTAAATCATTCTCTCTAAACAGTAATTTAACAAGGCACAAACATATTCACTCAAGAGAAACCATATCATCCTGATATCTGTGGTAAATCATTCTATCAAAAGAGTGATTTAATTACATACAAATATGTTCATACAGGAGAAGAGGCATGTCACTGTGATATTTGTGGTAAGTCATTCTCTTGAAAGCTTGGAGTGCCTCTGCACAAATGTATCCATACAGGAAAGAATTCATATCACTGATATATATTATAAATCAAACTCAAAAACACTAATTTGACTAAACATGTAGCTGTTCATTCACTATTAAAATTCATTACATTTTAAAACCATTTCACCTGCTAAACCAGGGGTTAGCCTTGTGGATGTCACTCATAACAGTAATTGTACTCCTTATTAAACCTTTTTAAGGCAGTGTTTTACTGCCAGTTGCATTTCCTGATTGTAACCCTTTTAATCACTTATTGTTGTATGCATGGATACAACAAGCTGACAGAATCGTTAGCACACTGGGCAAAATGCTTCGTGGCATTTCATCTGTCCTTACTTTCTAAGTTCAAATTTCACCCAGGTTCACCTTGCCTTTCATCCTTTTGGGGTCACTAAAATGAGTACCAGTCTAGTATTGGGGTCGATGTAATTGACTATCCTCATTCCCCAAATTTCAGGCCTTGTGCTTATAGTAGAAAGGATTATATGCTATTCCTTAACTAAAACCAAGCTACACACAGTTTCTCAAAGTTCTTTGTATGAAAAGATATCTTGTATAACCATAAATGTATTGATTTAGCAAGAAGACATACCAAAGTGACAACAGCCTGTCAATACTATATTATATAAAACCACAACTGAATCTACAATGCATTATAGTCATTCATATATATTCAGTCTAACATAACACTGTGCAACAAAAAAGATCTATTGTCTGCTACTCAGACAAATGGTGCTGTACTAAACTAAATTGAGTATGCTGATTCCGAATCTGAACTCAGAATTGCTGTAGCATGTCAGGATTTTGAGTTATGCACCGAATTATATATCAATACTATATTTGAATCGGGAATAGTTTAGTTCAAGGTAGATAATTATTATTATAGTATATTAGTACTGTATATAGTATTATAATATAACTAGCTGATGTACCTGGTAATTCCCAGAAAAGCAAGGTTTATCCTTTAGTTCCGTTCTCATAATTGTTTTGCCAATCCAATAACAACAATACAAAGTATGTAGCCCATGAAACAGTGTGCATTTACAGAGAATACCGAACTATCTTATATAGGACCTTGTTGTTAGGAAATCCGAATAAGTTATGAATCCCCAAATCATGAAGTCAGTTACATAATAACATGAAATTAGTGATCCGATAGTAAGAATTCAAATAAAGTACCCCTGAAAAGGGCTCTAATGCATTCCCATAGTATATAGAACTTAGGAAGAAATACCAATAAGGTATGTATACCAAAATTGTGAAGCATGTTACATAATAACAGGCTAATCAGATATGAGATAACAACAATTCAAAGTAAATAACTTGTGTGTTCCCAGAGAATATATCCCTTAGGGGCGCTACTGTTGAAATACATTTACAATGAATACAGAAACAGACTGACTTTTGGTTTTACAGTAGACGTACAAATAAATTTGCATATAGATTTAAAAATAAAATCGCATGTAGATTATCAATACATTTACAACACTTACAAATATTGCAGTTAAATAATAAATACCTGATGATTTGGTGAATCTTATTAAGTTTGCAGAGCTTCTTGATAAACAGTTTTGGTCGATTAGGATTGCCGACACATGAGCATCCCACATAAAGTTGGCCATGGGAGAAAACTGGTTCCACAAGGTTCAAACCTACCACATCCAAGGACTGTCCCTGGGCCTTGTTAATGCTCATTGCAAGGTCATTTTCAACAGGAATTGCAGGCACTTGTACTGGAAAGCATATCCAAGGGAATAAATTGAATTCTAGGAATGAATACGGGCTCACCGCTTGCTTTACCAGTCAAAATTATTGTCCCCAAGACTTAGCATCATCTTTCTTATAAGTCGTGTGCCATAACAAAGCTTCGGTGGATCAAGGTTTCGAAGCAGCATAACTGTTGCTCTAATCTTGAGGTTCATGTTGTGAGGTGGGAGGCAGGGTATTGTTAGACTATTCAAAAATTCAACTGGATAATTCACAGCTTCATCAATGTCGAGTACAGTGTCAATAGAATTGTAGATGTGACACTCACCTGGCAACTGTTCCAGAAGTTTTATGTTCAAATCATCAGCTGTCACATTCTTTGGAACTAAAATGGCATGGGCTTTCAGCCAGTTGTGGTTTGTATACTGATTCCTTAAGTTAGGAAACACCTTATTCATTAGTTCCTTTAAATCAGATACCATGTGTCCAAAAGGCAAGCTTACCCGGCCATCCTTCTTGCCAACCAAAGTGCCATTACCGATGTCCAACAGTTGCTTTGAAAAGGTTCTGTCAGCATCATCACCACTGAGCTGCAGTTTCATGTTGGTTGTGAATCTCTGCTTTTGCACATTGCTCCATAGGTAGGATGACTTTATGCTGACGTTTACCTCATCAGCTCTTGTCCTCTTTGGAACCACAGGAAGGATTTGTCTAAAGTCTCCTGCAAGCAAGACTTGGATGTTAAAGGAAAATATATTGGTTATATATGTGGACCCCTTGTAGGGGCCCTAGCTATCCAATTATAGATTTTTATTAAACTTCAATGAGCCTAGTAACAAACTGGATGTTACTTGAACATTTTTGCAAAGTTTCATGAAAATTTGTTAATGGGTGTAGACGGCAACTTGACATAAACAGACAACTTGTGTTTATAAATGTATGTAGATGGTACACAGTATATTTATGTTAAGGGAATACTCACCTTATTTTTGATTTGCTCAGCTCAGAAATGTTTGAGACACTTGCTCTTGCACTTATGCGTCATGCTGGTCTCCTGTTGTAGGAACCAGCAGTAGTCACCCAACGTGTGGATTGAACCGGCTTTGATACCTTGTTTCCTTCTCAGATATGTCCTGGTGGAGCCTCTCACCATATTCATCACTAAGAGCACCAAGTTTCGTTGGAAAAAAAATTGAGATGAGAATGCAAGAAGTGCATTTTAAGGGACATCCATCATCCCACTCTTTCATATGCTGTTTATTAAATCAGCATAGTTTTCAACTTTATGATTTCCAAGAAAGTTCTGTACAACTAATACAAATGAATCCCATGCCGTCAGCTTAACTGGATTCAGTTTACCTCTGAATTTGCTATCAGGTATCAATTTTCTAATCTCGGGTCCAACGAAAATGCTTGCTTCAGTTTTGCGTCACTTTCCTCTGCACCAAATTTTATTTTTAAGTACTGGAAGTATAGTTATAATCTTGTGCATGCACACAACTCAAAATCCTGACGTACTAGAACAATTCTTTGATTTAGGCTAAAACATGCTTTTACAATAATAAGAGTAGAAATCAATATTATTAAATAATATCAATTTCAACCAGTGGTCAGCATACGTAAAAAACGTCCAAGGACTGTGAATTATATTTAAATATAAACAAGAGAAGAGTCCACTAAGTGGATTCCTTGTTTGCTAAAAAGAGACGTCAAACCGTCCTACCATGAAATCTGTGTTCTCAAATTAGCATATGTTTACTCCAGTAGCAAAATCTTTGTTGACCAGTGTATTAGAAGCAGTGAGAAAACGTACTATCGATGATTTCACACTGGAATCATCAATAGAATGTTTTCTCACTGGGTAAATAACTGAAAAACAAAACATTCTTCTGTATTGGGGATAACATCACTGTACAGTTATATAAATAAATATGCAAAACATTAAAAGAAAATATTCTACTTTAGGATATATTCATGATCTTATATGTATTTTTATTATATATCTTATGTAAATTGTGGTTTAAATTTTATGATGTATATCTCATCAATGAAATGATTCTTATGTTGATTTAGATTTATATAACATTCTCATTTCTTTTATTTATATAATGATCCCTTCATGCCTTTATCATTAAGCTAAATGTTAATTTACAAGTGTTAAGGTAAACTTAGTATTAAGTGGGATGTATAATTTGTGAATCATCATCTTCATTGATGTTTAAATGTCCATTCTCTTAGTATGGGTTGGACATGCCTGTGATACAAAATATCCTTTGTCATCTCATCTATATGTCCCAGAATCCAGAAGTTTGGTTTCACTACACCTTGTGAATGTTCTTAGTAAACTTGGAATTGAAACATTTAAATAAAGCTGGTTTATTCTTACATTATTCTTCTATCATTTTACATATACAACAATTAACTAAAACTTAAGGCTGACACCATAAACTGTAGAATTCACAAACTTGATTATATAAATAAAGTTTCATATTTTTTTATAAACTGATCTTCATTAACAGTTTATTTGAAGTTATATCATCTGTTTCCATTGTTTGATACTAAACACTGGATATTAGGTGTTATTGTGCAGTGAGTAAAGGATAAACAATAGGATTACTTTCTTTTAGCATTCAGATTACTCTGTCAAATGTAATCTTATTTATAGTAAAGATTGTTTGCCAACATAACATGGCAGTCCTGGTTTAGGATGAATGTTGCTGTAATTTAGCCCCAGGAGTGACATTGTCTCCAGCTGGCAATACAACACAATCTGTGTCCTTATATTTTCAAACAAGGGAATATAGCATCACCACCCAGCTCAAAACAATATCTGTGTATTGCAATTTCTGGGTTATTTTGCTTCATCAGCACAGAATAATTGTTTGGCTAGAGGTGGCACTGCCAAATTGCCATTTGAAATATATAGTTTTCAAAGCAGAAAAATATAAGGACACAGATCGTGTTGTATAGCCAGCTGGAGACGATATCTCCTGGGGCTAAATTACAGCAACATTCATCATAAAGAAGGACTGCCATGTTATGTTGGCAAACAATCTTTACTACAAAGTACTGTTGCTGAATATCTCACATTGTGAGATTTAAAAATAGTAATTTTTGTAATCTTATTTATTCTCGTTGTTTTTGAATTAATCATGCATAATCTCATAGCTTTGAGATTTTGATAATGTGATTCTTTACTCTTTGCATGGCATTGTAGGATAGATGTAAGAGGCCAGATCTGGTCAGTTTGAAAGTAAAGCAGGAAGAATATTTGATCCAGACATGGCCAGTTTAAATCATGATGATGAAGGTTATCAAGTGAATGTGATGCAGCCAGCTGGTTAAATGTAGCCAAGTGAGAATCAGTCTAACAAAAATATATTTCTCAACTTCTCGAAATGTTGAAGTGTGATACATAATGCTGCTTGAAAAATTACATTTTTGATTCTTAATTATGATCTCCAGAACAAATAACATGGTATCACACCAACTGTTTGTATGGCATTGCAATTCTTATAAAGACCTTCGAACATTGGGCCTCACCGAGGCGATGACTTCTGACCGAGACCTTTGGAAATATGCTGTACGTGAGAAGACCCGGCAAGCCAAGTGAGACTTAAATCCAAGGCCCCTGCAAGGGTTGTAGCCAGTCCACTTATGCGTACCTTTCCTTCATTGGACACTAAACTCTGCTTGCGAAGACCTGTTGAGGCAAGTGAAATTGAAATCGAACTAAATTTGGCGACTGGCACCCATGCCAACGTTGTCTCCTTCATTGGACACGAAACTCAGCTTGCGAAGACTTATTGGGGCAAGCGAAAGCGAAATCATGATGGCACCTGTGCCCAGCGTCGCCTTTCTAGCACTTGTGCCGGCAGCATGTGCAAGGACTTTCGAGTGAGATCGTTGCCAGTGCCCCTGGACTGGCTCTTGTGCAGGTGGCACGTAAAATACACCATTTTGAGTGTGACCGTTGCCAGTACCGCCTGACTGGCCTTTGTGCGGGTGACACGTAAAAGCACCCACTACACTCTCTGAGTAGTTGATGTTAGGAAGGGCATCCAGCTGTAGAAAGTCTGCCAAATCAGATTGGAGCCTGGTGTAGCCATCTGATTTCACCAGTCCTCAGTCAAATCATCCAACCCATGCTAGCATGGAAAGCGGACATTAAACGATGATGATGATGGAGTAACAGGTTGTTGTAAATCTTGTTTGCTGTTCTCTGGAATATTGCAATCAATGTGTGAAAGGCAGTTTTCTAAATATTGATGTGCATGATGACCAGCATTCCTCATTCACTGACAAACAATGAAACAAGCCAATGAGGGTGCTTTAATGTGATTGTTCAACTTGCTTGAAATAGAAGCTATATCTCCCTCAAAATCACACCGACCATTTAAAAAAGAACATGCTGCAATACAATGGAAAGAGAAGGGTGGTCATGGCTGGAACGCCTTTGATCATAGGTCTGCTTCATAAAGGTTGACTTTAAGCTGAACAATGTAAACAAACAATGAGAACATTTTTCACACAAAAAAGTCCACATCATAACCACTACATCTGCACCAAAGGAACTCAGAAGTCATCGTTTAACCATGTTGGAGTGAAACAAGTATTTTAGAGTTGGATTGAGGTTATACGAATTGCTTTTAAAATATTAAATAGGGTTAGACATTTCTTTAAGCTTCCTTGTTTAGAGCAGTGGTTTGAGGAAGACCATGGCATTCTACATTATGGAGTGTGGGAAGTTATTGTTATGCATTTGATTTATGTTAGTTTGATTTTATCTTACACAGATGTGAAACCAATAGGAAAAAGTCCACCAGTAATATGCTGTGGTGAATCCATTACAATATGTTGATTGGCACTCCGTCGCTTATGACGTCGAGGATTCCAGTTGATCCGATCAACGGAACAGCCTGCTCATGAAATTAACGTGCAAGTGGCTGATCACTCCACAGACACGTGTACCCTTAACGTAGTTCTCAGGAATATTCAGCGTGACACAGTGTGACAAGGCTGACCCTTTGAATAACAGGCACAACAGAAACAGGAAGTAAGAGTGAGAGAAAGTTGTGGTGAAAGAGTACAGCAGGGTTCGCCACCATCCCCTGCCGGGGCTTCGTGGAGCTTTAGTTGTTTATGCTCAATAAACACTCACAACGCCCGGTCTGGGAATCGAAACCGTGATCCTATGACCGTGAGTCCGCTGCCCTAACCACTGGGCCATTGCGCCTCCATCATTACAATATATCCTGCCATAAAAAGACCTGTCATGGTGTTTAGATTGGTTAAGCCACATTATCCCATAAGGAGTATAAGGCCAGTTTCTCTGACAAGCATATATTCCTCCCTGGATGGGAAGCCAATCTGTCACAGGGTTACTCATCTTTACCAGCTGGAGCAATGTGAAATGAAGTGTTTTGCTCAAGGACACAATGCATTGCTTGGTCCAGGAATCAAAACCACAATCTTACGATTATGAGCCCAACACCTGAATCACTTAGCCATGCACCTCCAAATAACTTTGTTTGGGTGGAATAATTATCAGTAGGGCAGAGAGAGGAGTCCACATCCTTATGCTCTAACTCAATACACATGTTATGAGAGGTGAATCAGCCTCACTGATTGGGTGTATGTTGTAGAGTAACTCTGTGATTGCATTTTATGGAAACTTGTTCATATTGTTACTT